>NC_088641.1:4447566-4747566 GCF_036013475.1 Columba livia | reverse complement strand
TTGGCACCTGAAGTATCAGTAAAGCCAACACAACAGTGATAGAACTGAAACAGGACTTGAATCCGGTGAGGGAAAACAATATCCAATAAATATGACAGACAAAATGGAGTTAGAGACTTTGAGGAATACATTTACAACAACCTTACAGGCTGACTGCATTCGATTGGAGTTGCAGATTTGTCTGTTTATAGCTACAACATAGAAACAACCTGTGGCTTTTGTGGGACACTATGACGAGAATGCTAACAGACTGATATACCGATTGTTACTCTGATCAAGAAATGCAGGGAATGAATTTAAGTCTTAATAGGCCATGATCCTTTTTTCATATATGTACCATTTGTGAAATTTAATTTTGATTTTTTTTATTTGCAATCTATGTCTTTGTAAATTGCACTAGCTGATTTTCTTAACAGCACAGTTTTTGGCATGCCTAAATGTAAATTGCTGGTCACAGGCCATACTTGTATTTGGTCTGATCCTACATGCTTGTGTTATAGTTGAATTGGGTTTTGTGGGCTGTGTTTTGATTCTGCAGACCATATCCAAGATTCTTACCTTATCTTAAAAGCTATGCAGGTTGTATACAAGTTCATATTTTAGAGAACTGAAAGTTAGTACTTATCTTATCTTGAGAGAATAAGATGTGCTGAGAAGGTACATTTGCTATCATCCAAGAATTTATATAATTTTACGAAAAGTGCGCATGTGCTGTGATGAAAGGTGAAAAGTACACTAGTGATGAAGACTACTTACTTCATCCTGAAGACCCCAAAACGACCACCAGAGGACACTGCGCATGCTTAGGGTAGTTCCAAGATGTTGCAACTGATATTTTGAAATAATTGTGTAACCTAATGAATATGCAATATACACGTTGTAACTCTAATGAATATGTATGTAACTAAATTGTATAAATGTAGTGGAGTTCGAATCAGTGGTCGAAGCCAGCTTTGGGTGCGAACCCCTGGTTTCCCAGCGCTGAAATAAAAGCACCGCATATAACTACGTCCGTGGTTATGTGTCTTGTTTGCTAACACTTGCACAGTTTTTGTTGATGATTCAGGGAAGTCTCATAAAGCTGTAGTGGTCTGGCGTGGATAACAATTGGCATCATTCTGTAAAAAGTATTGAAGGTTCAACCCAATTAGTAGAACTTGGTGCAGCTTTACATTACTTAGAGCTTTTTAAGGAGGAACCTCTAAATTTGATTTGTGATTCTGAGTACGTAGTCAAGGTCCAAGGCATGTATCTGATTCCGAACTGGGTTTTTTGGAAAAAAAAAAAAAAGCAACAGAAAGGAGAAGTAGGGTGTCCTGGTTTTGCTAAAAACAAGTTTCTCTTTTAGTGAATTTGCCTGTCAGCTAAAGCCTTCATATTAACTGCATTTTCCTGGAGAACCAGACACATGTTTTGGTAAACCTAGCAATGGAATGCAAACTTATTGATAAGCATGGATGGACATCTCGCGAGAGGGGCGACGAGAAACAAGTGACCGAGAAACTGACCAACTGTGTATAACATTCCATTCACCTGACTACTTCATATAAAAGTGGGAGATCACGAGGATCTTGTCCCTTTTGCCCTTTTTTCCCTTCTGCTTATGGCCGACATTAGGAGAGGACCTTGCTAGTCGTCCCTGCAAACTGAGGCCTAGTGAGAGACTGAATCCAGCTCCGATTGGCTACAGAGTCTAATCCAGGACTTTGGTTGCTGGCTCTGCAGTTGCTGAGACTTTCAAGATTGGTTTTGTATATTTTGTATTATTTTCTCTATTCTTATTAGTAGCATTAGTAAAACATTGTTAATTTTTCCAACTCTCTTCTCTCTGTCCTTCTTTCCTCCCAATCGCCTCTCCTTAGTGGAAAGGGGGGAGAGGGAGGGGCAAAAAGGGGGAAGTGGGGGGGAGAGGGGGTTAACAATACATCTGCCAGGGTTTTATTGTCACCCCGCAATCTTAACCCTCGACATAGGGGAAACACCACAAAACCAATTGTCAAAAGCATTGTATGTGATGAATCACTTATATCTAAGTGGTGCAGCCCAAATTTGCCCTGTGATGAAACACTTTGCAAGTATGACCCAAAAACATAATAAATCAGAAAGATCCTACATTAGTTATGGTCAGATAACTAGTTAATGATCAATGGGAATGGCCACATCAATTGATAACCTGGGGGAGAGGCTATGCTTGTGTCTTTACAGATCAAGGGCCGCAATGGTTGCCTACTCAAAATGTGAAACCTGTGTTGCCTTCCTAACGATGATTGCTACAGCTACTGCATTTTAGATGCCTGCACAGACAAAGACTAACATGTGAAGTGTCAGAACAATATGCAAGAGCATGAATGGATAAAACTGCAAAATGTTAATGCTACCCTCGGTGACTATCGAAATGAAACTTGATGGTGTAATGCCTCGTGGAAGAATCCAAGGGGTGCCATTGATAATGTGGGACAGTGACTCCAAAACCTCCTGTATGGTGTATTCTTGATCTGTGGAGATAGAGCCTGGCCAGGAATTCCTTCTAATGCTGTTGGAGGACTGTATAGTCTGGGATGATTAACTCTCTTAACACCCAATATATCTATAATAGATCACAGAAGAGCAAGATGGGAAAAATGCTTTTTTGCATATATATGAGTCAAAATGTGATGATAATGTAGATTTTTGGGGATCAGGGTTAAGAGTTTTAGGATCTCTTGTACCTGGTGTTGGCACAGCTAAAGCTTTAAATACTTTAGAAAAATTAGGATGCTATTTAGCTAAGCAAACTAACAGAACTTCTAAGGCTTTAAGTGGACTTTTGTTAGATGTAGATTCTGTAAGACATGCTACACTGCAGAATAGAGCTGCAATAGACTTTTCGTTATTAGCTCAAAGACATGGGTGTAAAGATTTTGATGGTATGTGTTGCATGAACTTGCCTGATCTGAATTAATTCACAAAGCAATTAGAAGGTTAGGGGATATGACCAAGAAAGTAACCTATGAAGACTGGGGTTTAGATGAATGGATGAATGGTTGGGGTATTACAGGATGGATTAAGTATTTAATAAAAAATGGTCTACTTCTATTGATGGTTGTATTAGTAATATTAATGCTTGTCCCTTGTACCTTACAATGTACTGTAGAAAAATCTATGAAAGGTCTATGGCTAGTTGAAAAAAAAAAAGGGGGAATTGTGGGGGACTACGGTGAGTCCATGGATTCCCTGGGAACAGAGATTGTCCTTGAAGATATTAAGGTGTACCCATGAGAAAGAAGGGAGTAAAAGAGTAACATTAATGATAGCAAAATTAGGCAATGATATGTTACTATTTCAGCCTGTAACCAATAGCAAAAAGACACTTGAACTGGTAAAGACTATATAAAAAGCGTTTGTGGCAATAAATGGAGACTGCTGTTTGTGCATAAGAAGAACTTTGTTTATGTCGTTTGTCTGTCTCAACTGTGACAATTACCATGGTATTGCTTTTTCCCAAAACATATATTTATTTCAATTACTCAGATTCTAGATGACTTTAAATAAATTTTAAGAAGAAATTGCCAAAATATTTATTAACAGAGAAATTTAAATATTGTGCTAAAATCCTGAATATTGCTGAACAGGCAAATTATGCCTTTGAGCTTAAAGAAGTCTAAAAGACTGACAGCATCTCAGTGACAGCAAAACTAAGATTACTACTTCTTTCTTTATGGGTACAGTAGCATGACTGAATTTGCTAGTATGTTTGTATTTCCATTATACCAAGTCCTTTTTAGAGAGTTAGCAGTATAATCTGGTCTGACATCATGGAAAGCTTATGTTTCCCCTTTTTGTTCAGCATTGAAGCATTCAGATAATAGAGCAAAATTATTGAATTCCAGCTACAGATGAAAAGAAAGGAGAAGTGAGGATATATACAAGTCCTAAATAAATCCAAAAACTATTATTTGTAATTTTGCAACAATTTTGAATAACTTTTAAGAATTATCAGTTCTAAATTGAGAAACTGTTTTTGAGTTGCTTTTCAAAAGAAGCTAACCTTTTACCTATTTTCTTTGATTTTGTGGAATTTAAAAGTGTTTAATTTAAACAATTCTCAGTTGTTCAGACTCTGGCAAATAAAAGTAAGCAAATTATTCCATGCTTAGCATCTACATATGTGGACAGATTTTCAGAGATTTTTGTGTCTGGTGTTTGTATACAATACCAATGAAAACTGATATTTATATAGAAATTGGAAAGTTACTGAGTCCATAACCTAGAAAGAGCTACTGTAAATTGCCTTGATTACAACCAAGTTGGATGATCTTAAAAACATCTGTAGACTGAAAATGCAAGATATCTGAGAAATACTTGGTTGTTTTTTGCATTATTTCCTTACCATGATTTCATCTTGTTGCCTGGAATACTAATAACCCTAATACTCTGTTCATGGAGGTAATGATATAACCAACTCTGTAAATCTTCTTTTGCTAGAAACTATGAAATATGTAAGTAGCACAAGTCCAAAACTTCCCCTCCTGTCTTCACAGACCTGCTGTCCTTTGGAAGAAGTCTGTTTGTCTGTACCCTGTGTTCCTTCCTCTAATGCCACTCCTATGTTTCCAAACTTTCTTCATATCAAGGAGTGCACAAGTATACTTTCTTGAGGAAGAGTTTGTGATGAAAACATATATATTATCGTTCCCATGGCCATTTTTAAAAATTTCAAATGGTATGTGAAAAAAAAATACTGCCGAATACTGATACACAATAAAATCAAGGTGAATTTCCATGGAACAAAAAAAAAAAAAAGACAACCACAATCTCTATGGATCTTCCTAGATGTTGTTAAGTGATGTCCTTTGGCACTGCTTCTTTTACAAATTCATATGTGATAATATTATCCCTTCATTGTCCCAGTTTTTTGAAAACAGAAGTAGCTACATTCTGGATCATTCCCCTGACCAAGTGTAATTTAAGCTGCAGGGAAGGCTGAAAAAGTAAGTGCATATTGTAAGTAAATGTTGTTACCACCTTTTTACAAATGAATCAGAAAAACGTTCAATACAGCTAAATCAAATTTGCTGCAGAGATGCATTAGAAAGCAAAAATTTGTTGTTCAATGATTGTGCTGGTTTGACTGAGGAGTCTCTCCAGAGAAATCTCCAGGGCACACCAAGAGAGTCCCTGACTCAACGGGTCCTGCAGTCGGACAGAACTGGTTCTCCTGCCTGGCTCGCCAACTGAAACAAAGAAATAAACTTAACAGCAGAGTCAATTATACTGTTAAGCCGCATTCTTGATTAACAGTGATGGGGAACACTGGGGATCATCCTCCATAAGTGCTCCAATGACTGGATGCTCTTGCATTGCTTATATTCACCCCATTATTGCATATGCATTAGAATTTTTAGAAATTTTTAACATAAAATATATCTATACTAAGAAATAATTGATAAAGTTAGTTATAATTGATTAGTTTCTTACTTACAATACATCTGTTAATTACTGGTCAAATATAAGCTAAGCACTCTGCTTCTAAACAATGCATTACTTAATCTTCTGTCTCTTGTCATGCAGAAGGATCTAAAACTTGAAAAATATCCCCTCATTTTGCAGGTGGTTGGAAAGAATTTATCATGTCAATTGGTTAATGATGGGTATGTCTTTTGTAACTTAATCACAGTATGCATTAATTTAGAAGCTTCTCTTCACATTCATCTCCATCTAATAGTCTGGTCTTAGCTGGGATACAAGTCCCTGGTATAGCTAAATGTCTCCCAAAGAGTATTTCTGTCGGTGTTAGTCCTATGGGTTGCCAAACATCCCATAGAGCTAAATTCAATGCTTCTGGCCACTTTAATTCAGTGTGCGTGCATAATCTAGCTACTTTTCCTTTTAAAGTGCTGTTAATTCTTTCCACCTGTCTTGAAGACTGTGGGTGATTTGGAGTATGCAGGTTCCTCTCTGTTCCAAATTATTTATACAGTTGTTTGATTACACTTGCTGAAAAATGGGTACCCCTGTCTGACTCAATTGAGTCTGGAACCCCATACCTGGGTATTAATTTATTTCAGTAAGACCTTAATGACTACTCCTGTATTTGCTTTTCTTGTTGGGAAGGCTTCTACCCACCTTGATAGCTGATCTGCTCTCACTAACAGATGTTTGTATCCATTTGTAGCCATCATATCTGTGTAATCTATTTGCAGTTGTTGAAAAGAAAAATAGGCCTACAGTCATCCTCCTAAATCTGAATTTGATTTGGGATTTGAGAACTTCTGGCAGGTTGGGCAGCTACTGGTGATTCTTTTTTGTGGCAGTGTAAACCCCCAGTAGCTGTCCATATGCTCTGTACCTGGTCATCTACTTCTTCTGCTCCTTCATGAGCTTTGTCATGAAACCACCTAGTCACAGAAATTAAATATTTCTTTGGTAGTATCGATTTTCCCCCCAATTGTCTATATTTCTTCATCGTCTTGTTTTGCTTCCTACTTTTCCCATTGTCTCTTTTCTTCCATTGAACAGTCTTTCTCATACATGACTTTGAGGTTCATTAAGCTTGGCATTTGCTCTGGTTTGCCAATGAAATTGTGATCATACGCTGTCTCAGAGGTTGTCTGGCTGCAGCCTTCGCAGCTGCATTGGCTAAGGCATTTCCTTTATTGATTTCTATAGTGTCCTTAGTATGAGCAGTGCAATGTATTACAACAGTTTCTTTTGGCAGTTGGACTGATTCCAGTAAATTGCATATTTCTTACCCATTTTCTACCTTTGTCCCTTGTCATAATATACCTGTTGTATGGCATACTCCAAAGGCATACCGTGAGTCCATATAGATGTTGACTCATTTCCCTTTTCCCAGATGTGCTGCAAATGTTAAGGCTACCAGCTCCTCTCCTTGTGTGCTCGTTCCTGTCAGGAGTGGTTCAGCTTTGATCACTTGTCCCTGACTGACCACAGTGTACCTGGTCCATCATTGTCTGTGTAGGTAGTAGGATGAGCCATATATGATAAGTGCTAAATCTAGGTTCTGCAAGGGAACATCAATTAAATCAGTTAGTGGTTTACAGGAAGTATGCGTCACCTGATCAGACTGGTGATGTTCCTCTCCATCATCAGGCAAAGATATTAGAGTAGCTGGATACAGAGTATAGCATCTTTTTAAGGCTACATTGTCTGCCATTAGGAGGATCAGTTCATATCCGTATGCCTGTTGTGGAGACAGTGCTTTAGATGCATATTATTTTAGCAGTATCTCTACTTCATGTGGGATGTAAATTGTCACAGGGTATCCCAGAACAAGTGGACAGCTTTTTTCTAGTATTGTTGCTGCCGCTGCCATTGATCTAATGCAAGCTGGTACTCCTGCTGTGACCAGATCTAGCTGAGTGGAGCAGTATGCAACTGGTCTTTGATGGGGTCCTAAATTATGCATTATCATTCCACTGGCTATCCCCTTTTGTTCATGTACATACTCATTAGAGGGCTTTGCATAATCTGGGTGTCCTAGGGCAGGGGCAGAGGTCAAGGCTCCTTTTATTGCTTTAAAGGCTTGCTTGCTTGCTGGGCCCCACGCAATAGGCTCTACTTCCTCATTTCTTGTTGCTTCTGTTAGGGGTTGTGTTAGTTCTCCTAACCCAGGGATCCATGGCCGACAGAATACTACTGCTCCAAGGAATCCCCATACCTGTTTCTTTGTGACCAGACATGGAAGTTTAACTCTGCTAAGACAGTACATAAATGCACAGTATCTATTGTATAGGTGCTTTCATCTTTACTCACTACTAGTAAATAATCTATGTATTGCACAAGAACAGATTCACACAGCAGTTTTATATCTTTTAAATAATTTCCAGTATTAGCGAAAAAATTGTAGGTGACCCTGTGCGGCGACTAGAAACAACACACACCGGGACGCAGACAGAGACGCACAGACACAGAGTTCTTGTTAGCAGCAAGAGCAGAGCCAGGCAGAGCTGAGCTCTCTTTTATTAACAGTTCTCAATTTTTATGTTTACAGATACAGGGCTGGACCAATAGGTTAGACAGTTTTTTCAAAAAATGTTATTCTAAACACATCACACTCATGTTGTGACTGTTTTCAGTCACATTCCCATGCATATCTTGTGGGCGGTGTTCCGACCCACTCATTCACATGCCCAGGCCCAACATTCACACATCATACATATGGGAGCGGTTTTCTGACCCGAGATATCATTCTCACTGGCCTGGGCCTTCTTATAAAAACATACTTCTGTATAATCTGTCCAAGGGCCTTTAGCTAGAACTGCTGTTCCCACAACCCTGCAAACCCTTGTGGGAGATGTGTCCAGGTCAGCTGCTGTCTTTTCCACATGAAAGCAAACAAAGTTGGCTGTTTTAATCTAGTGAAATACTAAAAAAAGCAGCAGTTAGATCAATTACAGTAAAACATTTTGCCCAGTGTGGTATTTGTAGGAGTTAAGGAACCACTATATGCTGGTTAATTGCTTGTAAATCTTGTACAAAGCAATATTCTGGGTCTCCATCTTTGTCTAATCTTTGTCTAATTCTTTGACAGGAGTATAGGAGTGAAAAATTTCCCTCTTGTGTCTAGTCAGAATCTCCCCAGGAATAACTTGTACCCATTACACCTCATCTTTTCCATGTGACGCCTTGTAAAAATGGAGTCTCCATCTTCTTTGTAGTCACCCTTTAAATACTGGAACATGGTGATGAGGTCTCCCCTTGTTAGCAATCAGGACACATAACCACGGGCGTAGTTATATGCGGTGCTTTATTTCAGCGCTGGGAAACCAGGTGTTCGCACCCAAAGCTGGCTTCGCTGGTCAGTTTAAGTTACACAGTATTTATACAGTCCATTCACATACATATTCATGTATTCATTAAGATATGTAACGGTTACTCAACATTGATTGCAACATCGATTGCAACATCTTGGAACTATTTTGATCATGTGCAGTGTCCTCTGGTGGTCTTTCAGGGGGTCTTCAGGATGAAGTAAGTAGTCTTCATCACTTCTGTCCCTTTCACCTTTGGGTACTGCACAGGCGTACTACTTCTATAGCTAGATAACTGCTGACTTGCTCAACCTCCGGAGATACTGCATGTACTTCTCCTCACTCTATGCGTATTTAGGCTAAGATAAAAGCTAGGTTGTTAAGATAAGAGTATACTCGAACACGATATGCTTGAACATCCTTTCAGGGACAGTTTACAAAACTGATTCATCCTTTCAGGAACATTTTGTAAAACTGGTTCTGTTACTAACATTTCCCCCCTTTGAAAATGCTTTTCTATTCTTAGACAATGCATTTTCACCTCAATCAATTTCTTTGATTATTGATTCATTTGCTATTATTGATTGTTAATTCCCTTCAGGTGTGATAGTTCCAGTCGTGCCTCTTCATAAGCTGGAGGGTTATCAAATATAGGATTAGCATAATTCCTACTCAGGATACTGAAAATGCGATTATTCCTAGCATTTGTTTGACTAATTATGCGCTTAATACCCACATACAACAAAGAAAGAAGAACAATTGCAAGTACAACTACACTTTCTAGTAGTGAATGTACCCATCCTCCCAAATTTAAATCGAATTTATTCAACAGAGCTCCTATCCAGCTCTGTTCTGCATCTTGTCTTTCTTTTTGCAGCTCCACTTGTGTTTGGGTCAGCTCAGAAATGTCTTTCTCAACCTCTGAAGTTACGTCTGGAATATGGATGCAGCAGTGATCGATTCTGTCTTTCAAATATCCACAGACACCATTTTCTTTCAATAACATTATGTCGAGTGCCATTCTATTCTGCAAGATCATTTTAGTCGTAGCTTGTAATTATATATTAAGATCCCGAAAACCTTTTTAGTTATTCTGGCCAATCGATCCATTTGCCCAATCAATTTATCAATCATTTCTCTATTCCTATAGGCTGCAATTGGTGCAAAGAAAGATTCTAGTGCCCAGCCAAATTTAACACTGCTTGATGGTTCATGCCACACATCATCCTCGTTTATTTCTCGTTTATGTCTGACCTGTAAAAGTTCTTGCCTATTTTTCAAAGGTGACCTTTTCCAAATGGGACATAGCGTTGGTAACCCCAAAGTAATTTCTCTAATTGGTCTTCCCATTGGCAAATGTGTAGTCCAGGTCCCATCACTTAAGGCCCAAACTAAATGTCCCATACTGCCTATAACTCCTTTACAGTCAATTTTGTCTTTATCAATGCCAATTTTAAAGGCTGCCTGTGAGTCTAATTGTTTCTGACAAATGCAGCCTGTAATCACTGCTACTTTGACAATGGACAAAGGTATCTCTTTAATGTCTGTTTGACAAGTTATCACCCGTGAGCAATTCCACCATGGTACTGTCATTCCTTCTGTTACATTGGACCACCGTATGCACCATGGAATTGCTTCACTGTATTAGTATTGTTGTACAATACTTAATGTCCACATATTGTTCCATAATTCAGTTATGTTTTTGTTATCCTGATCTTTGCATTCCCAGTAGGTCTGTTCAACCTTTTGATTCACTATTTTAGTGGTCCACTTGTCATAGAAGCACCATCCTACATCGTGGAATCGTCCTATTGTAATATACCTTGCTTTAGGTAATTTTAAACAATCTGCCCTGTGTCCTGGCGTTTTCCATTTTTGTCGTTCTCTTATCCTTTGTTCAGTTGGGACTTCTTCTATCCTAGTGTGGGATTCACATGCTATCTTACCAGTTCTGTTTATTTCTGGTAAGGTAGTAGCGATTATTCCCCACTGTACTGGGTCCTCAGCTGATTTTGTTATGGGAAGGCAGGCAGTGATGCTACTGATATTTTGTGTTCGCGCAAAGTCTTGGATTAATCCTATCATTAGGTTCTCTGCCTGATTTTGTACACTTTGTACTACCTGTGGTATCTGGGTACTTTCATTACTATCTACTGCTCTTCGTAGCCTAATTTGCAATTCCATTCGAATAGTCTAATTTTTGCATTTATAAATTTTCCATGCATCGGGTGAGCTTTCCCACTGTCTATCAGGGTCCTTGTGGAATAGAGTGGCACTTCCCTCTCCAATTTTCAAAAGTACAAAAACTCGGGGTATAACCAAAACCAAAGCTTGGTAATGCAAACCAGGCATTATTGCGATGTAATCTTGAGTGTGGTTGGACCTAGGATATGTGATGACCACGCTCTTGGAACCTTCTTCACACGGGTGTAATGTATCCAGGAGTCTACTCCGGCAACTTTAACTGCGGTAAACGTGGTCAAGAGTACTTGGTAGGGTCCGTCCCAACATTCTCTCAAAGGCTCTTCGTTCCAGTTTTTCACATATACAGTGTCCCCAGGTTCTATATTATGTACTGGATTTTCAAGTGCCAGTGGTCGATTCCACACTAATGCAGATCGGAGTCGATTCAGTGTCCTGCCAAGAGACAGCACATAATTGTACAAGTCCTGATTACCCTTTATGTGAACCTCTGGATTTGGGTTTGGTGCTTCATAGGGTTTGCCATACAGAATTTCGTACGGACTTACTGACATTCCGCTCTTAGGTTTTATCCTGATACGCAACAATGCTATTGGTAAGGCCTGCGGCCATTGAATCTTTGCCTCCTGACAGACCTTACTAAGTTGTCTTTTTAAACTTTGGTTCATTTTCTCTACCTGTCCACTGGACTGGAGCCTCCAGGGAGTATGCAGATCCCACTGAATCCCTAAACATCTGCTAACCTCCTTTACCAGTTGTGCCACAAAATGGGGCCCCCTATCGGATGATATTCCTATTGGTACCCCAAATCTAGGGATTATTTCCTTTAATAACCATTTCACAGTTTCTTTTGCTTGGTTGGTGCAACAAGGGAAGGCTTCTGGCCATCCAGAAAAGGTATCCACTACAACGAGTAGATATCTATATCCACGAGTTCTGGGGAGTTTCGCGTAATCTATTTGCCAATAATCCCCGGGTTGTATGCCTGTCTTAATTTTCCCCATTTCTATTTTTCTTTTTACTAGAGGATTATTTTTCAAGCAAATTTCACACTTAGCTGTAATAGACTTTGCCATTGTTAACATCTGGACGGAGATAATTTGTTTTCTTAGATAAGTTACCAATGCTTCTGCACCCCAGTGACACTTCTGGTGTTCCGTCTGAAGTATTCCTCTCATAACAGTGGTTGGCACCACAACTTGTCCATTGGTGGTTACATACCACCCAGAATTATTCTTGCTGGCTCTTACTAGACTTGCCAGTTTTTCATCTTCTATGGAATACTTAGGTGGCTCTGAAGGTAATAAATCAATTGCTCTTACCTTCTGGGAGACAAGACCCACCATTGTTCTCACTTGCCATGCCACCGACCGAGCTGTTTGATCAGCAAGCCGATTTCCCCCAATAATTTTCGATGTTCCACTTTGATGAGCTTTACAGTGCATTATAGCAACTTGTGATGGTTTCTGAACGGCATTAATCAAGTTCAGTATACAAAGGTTTGGCGATCAACCCATAGTCCATAATCCAGAGTCTGCACCATCCTGTCATTCCTAAAAAAGATCTCAACTCATGTAAGTTTTGTGGTTCTGGAATAGCACAAATAGCATGTGTCCTGTTCAGGCTTAGCCTTCGCTGTCCTTGAGAGAGCTCGCATCCTAAATAGATCACAGTCTCGGATGCAATCTGAGCTTTATTTTTCGATACCTTGTACCCGTTCATTCCCAATTGGTTCAATATTTCAGTTGTTACCTGGATGCAGAGTTCTCGTGTCTCAGTCGCAATCAGAATATCATCTACATATTGTAGAAACAAATACCATTGTCGAGGGATCATGATATGACCTTTTGTAGTCCATTCCTCGAGTTCCTTGGCTAGTTGATTTCCAAAGATGGTTGGGCTATTCTTGAACCCTTGTGGAAGGCGTGTCCAGGTTAATTGAGTTTTCCTCCCATTGTGTGGATTTTCCCATTCAAAGGCAAATAGCTTTTTGCTTTCATAGTCAAGGGGTATGCAGAAGAAGGCATCTTTTAAATCAAGTACAGTAAACCATTTATATTTCTCTTTCACAGATGTTAACAAGGTATATGGATTTGCAACTACCAGATAAATGTCCTTAGTGATCTGGTTTACAGCCCGCAAATCTTGGACTAAACGATAACTACCATCAGGTTTCTTTACTGGAAAAATTGGAGTATTATATTCTGATTCACATTCCTCTAGAATACCATATTTCAAGAATTTTTCAATTAGAGGTACTATTCCTAACCTAGCCTCTAGTTTCAGTGGGTACTGTCTCAACTGTACTGGCTTGGCATCTTCCTTCAATTCCACTTTTACGGGCTGGGCTGTTTTTGATTTCCCAGGTATGTCAGTGTCCCATATCAAAGGAATCACAGCCTCCTCCACTGCTTGCGGTATTTTCACTACCAGGTTTTCTTTTAATAACAGAATTTGTCCTACCTTAGATTCTGGAATTTTCATTACCAGGTTTCCATCCTCAAATGTTATTACGGCATCCAATTTGGTCAATAAATCCCGTCCTAAAAGGGAAACTGGGCAGTCTGGAACATATAAGAACTTGTGTGTTAGTTCCTTTTCTCCAAAACACAAATCCAAGGGTTGTAGGAATGGCCGTACTTCCTCCTTCCCTGTGGCACCAACAATTGTTGTAGCCCTGTGACCTACTGTCCCCTGTAAGGAATTCAGTACAGACTAAGTAGCCCCTGTGTCTACTAAAAAAATTTTACATCCCGGTTTTGGCAGCTTCTTTTAATCTTTCTAAAAGGCCGAGGGAGACTCATTCTTTTCCTGAATCACATTATACAATTTTGACCAATTCATTTGCTTCGGCATAGCAGCTTGAACACCAATCAATAACCAATCCTGATACCTCCGGAGACGGCCTAGCCCGCCTCCTGTATTATAATTCCATCGGGGATCTTCTCTTGGAAAGTTCTCATCAACGTTAGCCTCTACTTTCCCATTCTGAATATCTTCTCTCACTTTATCCCTCGCAACCTGTATAACCATATCTTTTCTGTAGAGTCCATTCATGTATCCAAAATCACTTGTAAATCATCCCAATCAGGATTCTGCATTTGAATTATTATCTTAATTATTGCAACCTTATCTGGATTTTCCCGATAAGGACCAGCCGATTGCTTCCAGATTACTAAATCCCCTGGCGAAAACGGAACTTTTACATAGACTGGTTACCCCCCCACACCTACTGCCTGCCGCAGGGGTGCTATTATGTTTGATGATCCCTACCCCGCTTCATCCCCCGCGGGCAGCGAGCCCGGAGGAGAGGAGCTGCAGCCTCAGCTCTAGCAGCTGCCGCTCCCCCCACCTTTTTCACCGCTTTAGCAGACCTTTTTTTTTTTTTTTTTTTTTTTCTCCGCAATTTACCAAGGAAAAGCTGCCGGGCACAGGTTTGGGCTCCTTTTGCCCTTTTTCTCTCTTAATTTAATTCCTACGATTATAAACTTTATATGTAATTCCAGTTAGCTGAACAATAGTTACATCCCTCAGCTCCTACCTTTTGTAACTTCTTACAGATGTCAATAAACAGCATATTAAGCATCAATCCCTGACATTAATTTTAGATCCAAATCAGTCTATCCACAGAACAACACTAACTGCAATACAGCTAACTCAATTTACTTTCATGTGTACAGATGCATCTGAAGGGGGAGCAAGGGGGCACTTTAGTAACGGAACCGGTTCTTATTTTGTAATTATTTCCCCAAATCAATTCTTTTGGTACCAAATGTAAACATACAAACTAAAATACTGAGCTCAGACACGCAAACCGAATACCGAGTTCAAATATGCAAACAGAGAGAACAACCTGAAGGCTTCAAGCTCACAGAATAATTTGGAAACGGATTCTGTGCAAGCGTATCAGTTTACATTTGGCTTGCCTGTGCTTGCACACAAAAAAGATTGGTATAGGTGTGTTGTGAAATAAGGAATGCTTTCACCTTCCAAGAAAGTAGAATGGCATGGTGGCCTTTTTGGGGTGGAAAAATTAGGATATAAGATCTAAGATGGTGTGAGATAATGTGACATCTTTACAAAAGAAAATGTTAGCATTTTGGAAACAAGAGTGGGTTTCCTCTTCAGAAGTCCCAGCCATGATGTCTGATCTGTGACTGACAGCATGTAGCCATAATGGCCATCATAAACAAGAATCATTGGACAGCACTAATGACTATTCTTATAATTAATTTTCATCCTTTACAGAATGGGGTGGGGCAAACTTAAAAAATGGAAGAGGACAGAAATGGAAAACCTGTGCACGACAGTGTTCTGCCTATGAACTGGCAGCATCCTCTTGCAACACAGTTTTCACTGGGGCATATGGTGATGTGTATTCTCTTGAGCAGAGTCTCACACCATCCATGGTTCCAAAGATTGTCTTAGCATCTTGAGCTGCACTCAGAAATTAAACTGAAGCTCTTACAAGTGTCTTGCTGCTTTATGGTTTTAGATATCAGTATATATCTGTCTCTAGTGTGACTTCCAGGGATGCCTCAAAGAGCTTTGAATACATTGCACATGGAAAGGGCAAGGGCATAGAAGGCCAAGACCTTTCAGGAGCCTGCCTAGTGGACCATAAAAGGTGTGATCCCATTCCAATCAGTCCTACTCACTGGAACTATGGAAGAGAACACAACTGTCTTCATCAGACTCTGGATTGATGCCACTATAAATCATTTCAACTCAGTTGGACTGACTTAACTTCCAAGATCTACTCCTTGGACACCTGTATCTCTGCTAGTCAATACACATTTTTACAATTCATCCAAACTCTTTTAGACTGTTCCTTTATGATAACATGACTCAAACCTAAAATGTGCCTGTTTCTCTAGAACAGAGGCAGATATCTGCAGCTGATCAAATGAATCCTATTCCCGGCTTTTACCAGGATGCTGATATACTATGATGATTTCAGAATGTCTTGAGGCATACTGAGATTCATCATAATATCTTCAAAATGTTATTGCAATCACCTCTAGAATGTATCTCCATCCTATCACATATATATGGAGAAAATCTACACCATCTTGAATGAAGCTTTTAAAGTAATGCTTGGCACTTACAGGTCTTGATTTAAACTCTGCACCCAGGTGGGGCCACATAAAAGCCCATAAAATCCCTTTTATGTGTAGCACTCATGGCCATTTAAAGGACAAGAAGGTATATGATCCCATTTTACAAAAAGGGAAATTCAGGTGAAGAATTGCAAAGGGAAATACTTTTAAAACTGTCTTCAAATTCAGCGTGTACAACTTGAGAGAGAATATCTGGTTCTCACAGGAGTGGTTGAGTGTCTAAAGACCATAATGACTTAAGTCACAATGGTAAAAAAATGTAGCGGTTCAGATATTCATGTTTCTTGGGTCCTGATAACCTTAAAAGACTCACTGTATGTAAAACAGTGATCAAGTAGAAGAGATGGGAGTGGAAACATGGTCTTTTTGGCTTATCATTCAAGCCATTTGACTTTTTACATCATCAGGTCATGAAAATGCTGAACTTTGACATAGTACATAGAAACTCTAATTATGCCATTTCTATATTGATTTAGTCTGTAAATTGAACATTTACAATGCAAATATAAAACACCCTCAAGTTCTTAATAAGGCACAAGTGCCCCTTGCTTCCCAAGAGCCTAAGAGTTCATGAGGACTTCATGGTTCAGCCCAGTGATATCAATGCGTACCTTATATGGGTGCTAGCCATCTTCAGACTATTGATATCTTGAGTTTGCATTTTTCCAAGTACAAAACCAGCCCATGTTGGATATTTCATTTAACAATACAAAACCATCCAAAATTCAATTTGATGAACAATGTTCAAGAGGTCAACCCCTCTTCTCAAATAGTGATAAATTTAACACCTCAAACAGTGACAAATAAATACCTGGGTTATTTCCTACTGATCTCTCTAAGCATATATAAAAATATAGATCAGGTGTGAGGACTTTCCAGGCCCATCAAAAGGCCTGGAAAGATGTGAGAAGGTAGCCTGTCGCTTTCAGTTTCCTGCTGGATATTTGACAAAGCTGCCTGGATACTTTCTCCAGTGCTTTCAGTCTCAACTTGAGTGTTTCAGTTTGCAGGTTGCTTATTCAATTCACTGATATTGGCTTGATGGTTGCATCCAGAGGGTAGTGGTCAATGGCAAAATGTCTGGATGGAAAACAGTGACGTGGTGTCCCTCAGGGGTCCGTGTTGGGACCAGTACTGTTTAATATCTTCATCAATGACATAATGGGATCGAGAGCACCTCAGCAAGTTTGCAGATGACACCAACCTGAGTGGTGTAGTTGACACGCCTGAGGGATGGGATGCCATCCAGAAGGACCTGGACAAGCTCGAGAAGCCGGCCCATGCAAACCTCTTGAGGTTCAACAAGGCCAAGTGCAAGGTCCTGCACCTGGGTCGGGGAAAACCCGGGTATCAATACAGGCTGGAGAATGAACTGGACAAGGGGATCGAGTGCACTCTCAGTAAGTTTGCAGACGGCACCAAGTTGGGTGGAAGTGTTGATCTGCTCGAGAGTAGAAAGGCTCTTGTTGTGGTTTAACCCAAGCTAGCAATCACAACCACAGTAGCCGCTTGCTCACTCCCCCTCCCATCCCACCCCCAAATATGTGAGAGAATCAAAGGGAGGGAGAAACTTGTGGATGGAGATAAACAAAGTTTAATAAAATAATATTAATATACTACTACTACTAATATATATATGTATAGGTTTTGTTCTGTCCATGGTATTGTATGTTTTAAATTGGAAAATTGTAAAGCGTTTGACACATTCGTCATCTGTACTTAATGTACACAATTTGTTTAATATGCCCTCCAATGTAGACATTTCTAAAACCATTGATACAAAGCAGATTGCGTGGATATAAACCACTTTTATTTTCCTTTCCTTTATCTTCCTCCTTACTTTCTGTCTTTCTTTGATGATTGTGTTATTGCCACAAGCTCCTGATAACAACATTCAGCCATGGGATGGTGAAGAGTCAGTCCAAAGAACAGTATCTGCCTGAACATCACCATCAAGAACAGATGGACAATGACTTGGAGAGAGGCCTGAGGAGAAGAATTGTGTTGCACGGGTCTCTCTGACCTGGGGACAATAGCTGCTGTCCAGAAGATGGATTTTCACCTGCTGCCAAACTTGCCCCCCGCCTCCTCCCTGTTACTAAGGCCAACGAAGAAGAGCATGTGCAGAGGCTTGCCGAGGGTCTTGAGGTCACCCAGTGGACCAGAAAGAGACCCCTGAATGTGAGGCCACACAGGCGCAGACGGTTTCTGGCAGTCGAAGCAGAGATTCTTCAAGCCTGCGCGGTTGAGCCTGGATTGCGAAACAAAGGCGGAGATTGGCCTCAACTCACGGGAGTGTGTGTGTGGGGGGGGGGGGGGTGTGGGGTGGGGGGGGTGAAGAAGCATAAAAGATGACTCCAGACTGGACATTGTGGAGATCTTCTCAGCAGAGGATCCCAGATCACGACACAAGACCGGCAGGACTCTACGGGACCAGAGGGACGCCTTTGGAACTCATCTGGTGGTAACCAAATGTCGGGGATTGGCTCAAGGAGCACAGACATGAGTCCACCAAGCAACTGTACGAGCAGAGCCCATTTTAGTTGACATAAGTAGGCCTTAGTTAGCTTGTCTATTAGGCCGTGGGAAAGGGGGGAACGGAAAAGTACTGACTAAAGCAGGGTCAGGATATTTTTGAAGAGATAAGAGTCAGAAGAATGTGGGATGCGCATAGCTAGCTAAACCCAAGTAGGTGGAGTAAGTAAATGTAACCTCTTAGTGCTTAGCCTATTAGATAAAGTATGCATAATTATGGTATTTGGTATAAATGCACGCTATCTCGGGCAATAAAGTTGAAGTATGCTTTATCACTCATATTGAGTCGGCTGCATTTCTTCCTCCGTCCGCTCGGGTCTGGAACTCTGATGGGACTTTTCTCTGCAACCAAATCCTCATTTGCCCCTTTTCTTTTTCGTTCCCTTTTACTCTACTTTCTCTATTGTGTGCCGCTTTACGGGCAAAAATAATAAAGTAACACTGTTTGATTGAATTATAACCCCTTGGCATTTTGGTTGCCTTAATTTTGCGCTTTGAGATCAAGGTAAACGAACCATCACGAGTCCATCACCGAATGGACCGTGACAATAGTATCATAACTTACATAGCATTACAACTTTACATTCAGGCCATTGTCCTCATTATGCAGTTTATACAAAAGCCACAATTAAGTACGACATCATTTCACATTTTATTTATCAGAGGAGGATTCTATTTCTGAAATAATTTTGGCAACTAAATATGTTCTTCACTCAGAGGACATTCCAATCGGGATACTAAATCTAGGCATAAATTCTTAGTATTCAAACCCACATATGAGACTCCAGTATCTACCAGACACTCCACCTCTGATCTTCCCCTCCGAGTTTAATTTTGCTGCAGAAGATTTCCCTGGTCCCCATTATTCATTAAGCTTAGCAACCTTATTTAAGCACAGCAACAAACAAACACCGAATTTCAATTCTAGACATTTATTTTTCTTAATTGAGGGCAATCTCTTTTCCCGTGTCTGTCTCGTTTAAAATATGCACACTGACTTTCTCTTAGCTTCTGGGGTCCGATACCTCACCTTCGTCCTTTTCCTCTACTTCCTTGAGTCATTCCCCAACCCTGGCTTACTCCCTGCTCTTTATCAGAAAATCCCTCTAAAGTTTCAATTAAGTGAGCTTCTTGTTTATCTTTCTGCTGACCTCTATCATGACACATGATTCTCCAAGCAACATCCAAATCCCTGGCATTATCTGTTTGCAATTTTTGCAGTTTACATGTGGAACAACACATTTTCAGATTTATTTTCAGATTATCTTCTCCTTTCCCTTCCCTTTCCAAAGCCAAATTGATAGCACGTTCCTTTTGCCATTCGGAATGCCTCCAAAACCAGAAAAATATCTCTACATACATGACCGCATCCCATTTCCCTTCTCACTTTAAAAACATCAGTTGCAACAAAGTATTATAATTCACGGTTCCATTCTCCGGCCACTTTTCCCCATCATCTAACTTGTACAGCGGCCACCATTGATTACAATATTTCACAAAATCCTCCTTCCTCTTATTTCCCCCAGGGACATTTCCAAGTTCTTTCCAATGTTTTAAAACACACCCTAATACTGATTTCATAAGAACAGCACTAGGAACAGACATTCTTGATCCCATCTTGTAAGTAAAAACCACGGGGGGGAAGGGGGAGGAAGGGGGAAGCACAGAGCAGGAGGCTTACAGTGCACTTACACAAACACCACCACAGAAAAACAAATGTAACAACAACCAATAAATCAATTAACATGTACTCATGCACTCATAAACACCCTTTTCTTTTGTTATAGACGATCACGATAAATAGCACGCGCTCGTCAGAATAAATTGCTTAGAATTTATTGCAGCAAGCAGCAAGGGGGCAAAACACCGCTGGGCGGCCAGGGAGTCTGCGCTCCACCACGGCGCGCCTTTCTAGTAGCAGCAAGCTTGGTTAAATGTCGTAAAGGATTACATATTCATGGTTATTCCAGGAACGCCTATACATATTAATAACTTTTTCCTCGAAAAGGCCGTTCTTATTAAAATGAGTTCCAAGGAGCTATATCTATAGTCTTCACCTTTGGCTCTTTCCTGTTGTAACAAGCAGTTCTGAGAAATCTTTGTTCGTTAAAGCTCCTGAAGATGTTTGTTTGAGGTCTGAGAAGTGTTTGTATGCATAGTTGCTTTGTTCTGCTTGAGGTATTTACCTAATAAGGAGATGTTTGTTTGAGGTCTGAGAAGCGTTTGTATGCTTACTTGCTTTGTTCTGCTTGAGGTATTTACCTAATAAGTAACCAAAGTAAGGGGATCGAAACTGGCTACACAGCAGTCAACGCCCACCACAATACGAGCCTTCAATATGAGTGGAAAGTTACACCCGGAAGCTGTGGACCAGAGATGGACTATAAAAAACCCAGTAAACTGCATTAGCTGTGTGCGTGTGCCGCAAGGGAGACTGAGGTCTCTAGGCCGCACCCAGCGCTGTCTTTGCTTATTGCTTGATTAAAAATAAAACTTTTGTTACTTGCAAGACTAAGTCAAAATTTATTACACTGTTGCGCCTGCGCAGTGTCTCCGGGTGGTCACGGGCGGGGGTCTTTTGGATGAAAGCTGCAGTCTGTCTTGTTGTGCACTTCTCATCTTTGGCCTAGCACGCTGGGTTTGGCCAAGGCTCCAATGGCTTGAGCTGGTTTTCCTCCCGCTTTGTTCTGAAGACCCCCGTTATCTCGTTCACACAAGGATGCAACTGGGCCCTTATCTCTGTCAGTCTCTTACTGAATGTTCTGCAGGGTACACTAAATTAGGCTTTTACACATGTAATAAGTGATGGTCAAAATTGTTAATGTTGAACAAATCGAGTAGGATTCAATTGTATTATGCATATTATTGTAAGCAGTAACTGTGCTTGTGCGAGTTTGATTATGTTTTGTAGAACCTTGTAGTAGTAGTTAAAGACAATGCCATAAATACCAGGACTACCAGGTGGTGCCATAAATAACAGGACTACCGGATGGTGTCATAGATAACAGGACTCCCGGATGGTGCCACAGATAATAGGACTCCCAGATGGTGTTACAGATAACAAAGCGCTCGGATGTTGCAACAGATAACAAAAGTTCCAGAGACGGAAATTCCCAGCACGTAAACGAACGTATAACGTATATAAGTACATACGAAAGGTTGATTTGGTGTGCCTGTTGGTGGAACTGAGCTTCCCCCGGTCACCCAGCGCTGTTTTGCCTAATTACCGCTTGCTAAATAAAATCGATTGATTGACTCAGAATCGATTTATTGGCTCTTATTTATAACAAATTTTGGTGCCGTGACTCGGATTAAGGATCTCCGGGAGGGACTCCTAAACTTCAGGGAGGCGCCCCGTCCCGTTTTCAGACGGCCCTGGAGTGGACGGAGGATCGCCCTGAAACCTTAACCTCCGAACCCGAAATTTAGGTAATTAGGCAAAAGAATTGAACCCCGTAAACCTTTGTGCACGAAGAACCGGACGAAGACCCCGGGGAGGGTAAGTATAGAAAGTAATTCCGTTCGGTTGGGGTGGGTATCCTGGAGTGTGCATGAACGAGACGCCCCCCCCAGCTTGGGGAGGAAGCGAAGTGAGTGTGGACCCTGCTGTAAGGCAGGGCGGGACTCTCTAGTAGTGCGGTTCTCATAGCCCGCGAGGGCGTGAGCCACGAACGAGGGGTGCGTGTGTGTGTGTGAAAGAAGACACTCCGGAAGATGGGACAGAGGAAGAGCAAGCCTTCTGATCTCATGGGGAAGGGACCCAAGGAGAGGTTACCGGATATTCCCCAAGATTCCCCATTGGGCCTTATGCTCAAGAATTGGGAAGGTGCAGCTTGCACGTGAAACAAAGAGAGGGAAAAAATGGTTTATTATTGCATGCATGTCTGGGGAAACCAGCAGATTAGACCAGATCATTTATTTTGGCCAATTTTTGGTTCATTTGAAGATTGGATTTGTCAGGCCCTAAATTTTTATGTAAATGATAAGGAGCCCTTTGATCCTGAGGAGAGCGAATATGCGCGTTGTTGGCTACCTCCTGCGACTCGCGCTGGGATTTTTACCATAAGCGAAAAGAAATCTGGCCGCAAAAAGAGGGCTCCCGAGGAACCTCCACCCCCTCCCCCTCCCTATGATCCCCCGCCAGCAGCGAATCCAAGGCCCTCCTCTCCCCTTATGCCTTCGGCTTCTGAGGAGGATTCTGATTCTTCGGGGTCACTTAGGGGAACCCGAAGACTCACGAGGAGTCAAGCTAGGCAGCAAACGACATCAGGGGCAGGACAGCAAGCATCATCAGAAACAGGGCTATACCCATTACGAGAAATAGCGATGGGAGGTCCACAACCCGGAGTGGGGTTTGTGTCAGTGCCTCTAAATTCGGGGGATGTAAGAGAATTTAAGAAGGAAATGGGGAATTTGTTAGAAGATCCCTTAGGAGTTTCGGAAAGGGTAGATCAGTTTTTAGGACCTAATTTATATACCTGGGATGAACTGCAAGCTATTTTAGGGATACTATTTACCGCAGAAGAGCGGGAAATGATTCGGAGGGCTGGGATGAGAGTTTGGGACCAGCAACACCAACAAGGGCCGGGTGCTGACATTAAGTGGCCCCAGCAGCGTCCTAACTGGGATAATCAAAACCTGGAACACAGGGGCCATATGGGAGATCTTCGCACTATAATCATCCAAGGGATTAAGGAATCTGTCCCTCGAGGGCAGAACATAAATAAAGCCTTTAATGAACAACAAAAGAAAGATGAAACTCCCACAGAATGGTTAGAAAGACTAAGAAAGAGCTTGCAGCTTTATTCTGGGATAGACCCGATGACACCAGTCGGGCAAGCTCTTTTAAAAACACAGTTTGTGGCGAAGTCATGGCCGGATATTAGAAAGAAGTTAGAAAAGTTGGAAGATTGGCAAGAGAAAGGGTTGGATGAGTTGCTAAGGGAAGCACAGAAGGTTTATGTGAGAAGGGAGGAAGAGACTCAGAAGAGGCAAGCTAAAATTTTAGTAGCGGCAGTTCGAGAGGGACAGAGGACGGCTCCACAGAAGGGAGGGCCACCACGCATAGGTGGGAACGGGCCACCTCAGGGAAGTCAAGTCGGACTGAAGGACTGGAAGGAAATCGAATGTTTTTACTGTCAGAGGAAGGGACATATGCGAAGGAACTGTAGGAAACGTATACAGGATGAGAAAATGTATTCTGCCGAGTAGGGGTGTCAGGGGCTCTATCTGCTGGGGACTTCTAAAACAACAGAGCCCTTGATAAAATTGAAATTAGGTCCCCAGCACCAGGAGATGGAATTCCTGGTAGAGTCAGGGGCAGAAAGATCTACTGTCCAAACTGTACCCTGGGGATGCACTCCATCCTCGGAGAAAGTACAAATAATAGGAGCAAAAGGAGAACCCTTTTCTGTACCCATAATTAAAGGAGTGGAAGTAGAATCCCCATCCCGGATAGGGGTAGGGTCCTTTTTATTAGTATCTGAAGCTGAATATAACCTGTTAGGAAGGGATTTAATCGTCAAATTGGGAATTAGTTTGGAGGTAAAAGATCGAGAATTGAAAGTAAAACTGTACGCTTTAACAACCGAAGACGAAGCTAAGATCAATCCTGAAGTATGGTACACTCCTGAGTCGGTTGGAAAATTAGATATTCCACCAATTACAGTGACAATAACGGATCCGGAAGTACCAATACGTGTTAAACAATACCCTATATCACAGGATGGGAGACGCGGGCTGCAACCAGTCATTAATCGATTGTTACAACAAGGGTTACTAGAACCATGTATGTCGCCCCACAATACCCCCATCTTACCTGTAAAGAAATCAGATGGGTCCTATCGTCTAGTACAAGACCTCCGTGAAGTAAATAAAAGAACAGTAACTAGATTTCCGGTAGTGGCCAACCCTTATAACCTATTAAGCCAAGTGTCCCCAGAGTTGACCTGGTATAGTGTAATAGACCTAAAGGATGCCTTCTGGGCCTGTCCTTTGAGAGAAGAATGTCGTGACTATTTTGCCTTTGAGTGGGAGAACCCTGATACCCATCGGAAGCAACAACTTAGATGGACGGTTCTTCCACAAGGATTTACTGAATCTCCAAACCTCTTTGGGCAGGCCCTGGAACAAGTCTTGGAGAATTTTGACCTGGAACTTGGAGTAGTTTTAGTACAATATGTAGATGATCTATTAATAGCTGGAAAAAGTCAAGATAGTGTGCGAAGCACCAGCATTAAGTTATTAAATTTCCTGAGTCTAAAGGGTTTAAAGGTATCAAGATCTAAACTGCAATTTACCGAGGAAGAGGTAAAATATTTAGGGCACTGGTTGAGCAAAGGGACTAAGAGGCTGGATCCAGATCGAGTAAATGCTATTTTATCCCTCCAGCCTCCCAAGAATAAAAGGCAGGTGCGACAACTTTTAGGTCTTTTCGGCTACTGTAGACAATGGATTGAAAATTACAGTAACAAGGTTAAGTTCTTATATCAGAAGTTAGTGGGGGAAGGTCTGATGAAATGGAGTACAGAAGATGATAAACAATTAGAAAACTTAAAAGCTGATTTAGTAAATGCCCCAGTACTGAGTCTGGTAGATGCCCGAAGACCTTTTTACTTATTTGTTAACACGGAGGGTGGAACGGCCTTTGGAGTCCTAACACAAGAATGGGCAGGTAAAAAGAAACCCGTAGGATATTATTCCAAATTATTAGATCCAGTTAGTCGCGGCTGGCCTACCTGTTTACAGGCCATAGTTGCTACTGCTCTCCTAGTTGAAGAAGCTGGAAAAATAACTATGGGAGGGGAATTAAAGGTATACACACCTCATAATATACGAGGGGTATTGCAGCAGAAAGCTGACAAATGGATTACGGATGCTAGGTTATTGAAATATGAAGGGATCCTATTGCACTCTCCTAAGTTAGAGCTTGAAACCACTAACTTGCAGAATCCAGCCCAATTTTTGTATGGGGAACCGAGCGAATCTCTTTCCCATGATTGTATCAGGGTAATAGAATATCAAGTCAAAATAAGAGAGGATTTAGAAGAAGAGGAGTTGCTATGTGGAGAAAAATTATTTGTAGATGGATCATCGCGGGTAGTGGATGGAAAGAGGAAATCAGGATACGCCATAATAGATGGAAATAGCTGGACAACTAAGGAGTCAGGTCCGCTTAACTCAGGATGGTCGGCGCAGGCCTGTGAGCTGTTCGCAGTATTGAGGGCATTACAGTTGTTAAAAGATAAGAGAGGAACAATATTTACAGATTCTAAATATGCGTTTGGGGTGGTTCACACGTTCGGAAAAATTTGGGAAGAGAGGGGACTAATGAATTCTCAGGGTAAAGGATTAATACATGAGACCTTAATAAAGCAAACTTTGGAGGCATTAAGAGGGCCCAAACAAATCGCGGTAGTTTATGTAAAGGGCCATCGGAAGGGAACCTCCACGCGTATAAGAGGGAATAATTTAGCAGATGAGGAAGCTAAGAAAGCTGCGTTACTGGTGATAAAAGCAGTTGAACAGGACTCTGTACAAACTAGGTATGCTATGAGATTTACAAATCAGGAAAAGGAGAAATTGGGGCAAATGGGAGTAGTCGAACAAGAGGGGAAGTGGTGGCTACCTGATGAGAGGGAAATGCTCCCGAAAGGAGTGGCTTGGCGAGTTTTAAGAGAATTTCATAGGCAAACCCATTGGGGAGTACAGGCCCTGGTAGACCAGTTCGCTAATAAATATATGACCCTGGGAGTGTATGATTTAGCAAAAAGAATCGTTGGAGAATGTTTAACCTGTCAAAGGATAAATAAACAGTGTCTTAGGGAAAGAGTCCCTGGGGGGAGGCAACTGGCCAAGAAGCCATTTGAAAGGATTCAGGTAGACTTTACGGAATTACCAAAGGTAGGCAGGTATAAGTATCTCCTAGTTTTGGTAGATCACCTAACTCACTTTGTCGAAGCCTTTCCGGTAGTTCGGGCCACTGCGAGGACAGTAGTAAAAATATTATTAGAGCATATCATACCTAGATATGGGATCATGTCAGTTATTGATTCGGACAGAGGACCCCATTTTACTTCCAAAATAATTAGAGAAACGTTAGAAGCTCTGGGAACCAAGTGGGAGTATCACACTCCTTGGCACCCCCAGAGTTCAGGAAAAGTTGAAAGGATGAACGGAGAAATTAAAAAGCACCTGACCAAATTAATGATAGAAACCAGAATGAACTGGGTAAAGTGCCTCCCCTTAGCCCTCTTGAATATAAGGACACAACCGAGGGCTGATACAGGACTTTCCTCCTTTGAAATGTTATATGGAATGCCCTATGATTTGGAGAAACCAATCGAACACCCTAAAGTGGAAGAAAAGATGTTACAAGAATATCTTATAGAACTCATGAGAAGGAGGCAAGAACTGTTAAAGCGAGGCCTGGTGGTTCAAAGACCACCTTTAGATGTAGCAATACATAGTATTAAGCCGGGAGATCAAGTACTCGTAAAAACATGGAAGGAATCATCGTTAACCCCTCGCTGGGAGGGACCTTTCCTTGTTTTACTCACTACAGATACCGCAGTCCGCACCGCGGAAAGAGGATGGACACACGCTAGCCGAGTAAAAGGTCCTATCCTACATACAGACTGGGAAGTCACCGGTGATCCAGATGAGTTGAAGCTGACCTTCAAGAGGAAACAGACACGTGACGCATAGCCCTGGACACTAGGCTTTTTATGGACAATTGTAGGGAATTACATAAGTCGCCCTTCGCATGTCCTGTATGTAAGCAATGCAATCTGTGAGTACGTCGTGTGTGTAACGGGTGCGGGATACAGCAGTAAAAAAGTCCAGACATTTGGGAAATAACCAAGAGAAAGTGTTCCAAACCCTGTGAGGATTCGGGACAGTGGCAAAACCCTTGTATTTGAAGATAGCCCTATTGGGTTCAGTATTGGAAAGTGGGTTGTGACAGAACAAGGAGAGAATTTAGGAGGCAGTCCCCTGAAGACTACAACTGCTGCCGAGAAGATAACTTACCCGGCTACTCTGAAGCAACAGAGTAGGCCCAGGGCAAGGCAGAGGGGTATCCTTGTGGGGATTGGCAAGTGCCTCCGAAGACTTCTAAAATAAAGCATCTCCTTAAGCAGAACAACCCTCAACAAAATGAACCTCCACTGGCTGATTTTCAGCCAACCAGGGGCCGGGTCGCTCTCCCTAATCCTCCTTACCTTACCGGTAATAATAGCAATAAACCAGGGGAGTTCCCACCAACCTTTTAAATGGACTCTCTATCGATGGGAGGACCAAACGATAATACAACAACAGACCACATCAGGGTCACCTTCTTTTACTGTAACCTTATGCCAATTAGTTCAAATTGAGCCATGCTTTAACAAAATAGGGTTTTATATGTGCCCCAGCACAGGACCCTCGTATTGTAATACCCCAGGACATTATTACTGCACTTACTGGGGGTGTGAAACGATTGCTTCAAACTGGCCAATTCCTCGGGCAAATACTGATAAGTTCTTAAGGGTTGGATGGGGACCTGCAGGGAGCACTCCTCCCTCGGGAGAAAGGAGTTCCCTACAATTAGCTCCCCGCGGGTACACCCCACCCGATGGCAACTGTGAATATATATTCCTTAACGTAACAGATCCTGAACATAGTGGATGGTTTGTTGGAAAAACCTGGGGAATGCGATATTATCAACCGGGTGCTGATCGAGGAGGCATGTTTCTCATAAAGAAAGAAGAAGTTAAACCGACCTCTCGAGCGATAGGTCCCAATCCAGTAGTAAAATCGCCTCCCCCTCTGGGTAGGGAGACAAAGACAGTAGAGAGGGAGAATATAATAGTAATAAAGGAAACTGTCACTGAAGCCTTGAACTCTCTGAATATTGAAGCCCCGGAATCTTTGAATCCTTTATGGGGAATTATCCTGGCTGCTTATCAAACTCTAAACTATACGCAACCCAACTTAACCATGGGTTGCTGGTTGTGTTATAATGTTAATCCACCCTTTTATGAAGCTATAGGGGATAATCGTCGGTATACCATAAGCAAGGAGTCTGTGCCTATTCAATGTCCTTGGGAAAAGCAGAAAAGAGGGATAACTATGCAACATGTAACTGGGTTAGGGACTTGTATAGGTAGAGTACCAAATTCCAAGAGACCACTTTGTGGGAATATCGTACTGAGCCTTAATGAAACCACAGGATATATTATTCCTCCGAATGGAACAAAATGGATATGTTCCAGGACGGGACTTACTCCATGTGTGTCTTTAAAGGTGTTCAACAGTTCCCGAGAGTATTGCATGTTAGTTACCATCATCCCAAGGATATTGTATCATCAAGAAAATGTAATGTATGATATTTGGGATACAGGGCTCCATCGTACCAAACGGGAACCCATTACAGCCATTACTCTAGCTACGTTGCTAGGGTTAGGGGTAGCCGGAGCAGGAACAGGGATAGCTTCACTTGTTCAACAAAATCAAGGATTCAATTCCTTGAAGACTGCGATAGATGAGGACCTAGAGAGAATTGAAAACTCCATAACCGCCTTAGAGAGGTCTCTAACCTCACTATCTGAAGTGGTGTTGCAAAACAGGAGAGGGATGGATCTCCTTTTCTTACAGCAAGGTGGACTATGCGCAGCCTTGAAGGAAGAATGCTGTTTTTATGCAGATCACACAGGGGTAGTCCGAGACTCGATGGCAAAATTAAGGGAGAGACTGGAACAGAGAAAAAGGGAAAGAGAAGCTGCAAAAGGGTGGTACGAGTCTTGGTTTATTCAGTCCCCGTGGCTAACTACATTGCTATCCACAGTAGCTGGACCCTTGATGATATTATTACTCACCCTAACCTTTGGACCCTGTATCCTAAATCGACTTATTAGACTAGTTAAAAACCGTATAGAGCGGGTACACCTTATGTTGCTACAGAAACATGGAACTGATGAAGAAGCTGAAATAACCTTACTAGCCCGAAAAGCGGTAACTCGATTTGATCAACAAATAAATGAGTAAAAAAAAAAAGAAAGGGGGGAATTGTAATAAGTGATGGTCAAAATTGTTAATGTTGAACAAATCGAGTAGGATTCAATTGTATTATGCATATTATTGTAAGCAGTAACTGTGCTTGTGCGAGTTTGATTATGTTTTGTAGAACCTTGTAGTAGTAGTTAAAGACAATGCCATAAATACCAGGACTACCAGGTGGTGCCATAAATAACAGGACTACCGGATGGTGTCATAGATAACAGGACTCCCGGATGGTGCCACAGATAATAGGACTCCCAGATGGTGTTACAGATAACAAAGCGCTCGGATGTTGCAACAGATAACAAAAGTTCCAGAGACGGAAATTCCCAGCACGTAAACGAACGTATAACGTATATAAGTACATACGAAAGGTTGATTTGGTGTGCCTGTTGGTGGAACTGAGCTTCCCCCGGTCACCCAGCGCTGTTTTGCCTAATTACCGCTTGCTAAATAAAATCGATTGATTGACTCAGAATCGATTTATTGGCTCTTATTTATAACAACACATATCTGTGGAACAAGTTTTTTACAAAGACTACATACAGGTTGCATTGTTTAATGGCAGCATGTACTAATATCATGTTATATGCTCAGGTTTCACAGCCACTGATAACATATCCATTTAGACTGGTTTGATTAACAAATATATCGTTAAGTCTATTATATTTTTCAAACCTTATTTTAAGGGGTCGTCACCCCTAGGCCTTTCACCCTTTTAGGGGACTTTATCCCCCAGATTTTCTATCTTTTAGGGGCCTCTAGCTCCCCTTTTAATCCAGATTTTTTTTAGCCCAACCCTGTGAATCTTTCACACTTTTGACTAACAGGCAGGCAACTCAAACCAGAAGAAAAAAAGGATGTTTTACTTACAAATGGTTCTTGGCTCAAGAATTCCGCTGCCTCTGGGGATTGAGGATCTTCCTGAGAATCCCTCAGTGCCAGCTGGAGACCTTTCAATCCCAGGAGTCAGTTGAAGGCCAAGAGTGGAGTCCCTTCGTGGTCACCAGAACTGATACTGTAAATTGGCCAATTAAAAAAACTTCTAAAACCAAAATTTGCAGTCTTAAAAGCAAGCATCCTTTATTGGCGCACTGCCAACCCCAGGGGATTCATCCTCCTAGTGGGGGGGGGGGCAGAAGAAGCCCCAGGTACAGGTTATATCCATCCAGATCATACATATTCATTACATTTCCAATAAATCATTTGCATAAGCATTGCATTCCTTTGTTATTCGGCTTGTAGCCTTCTTACACTAGTGTTTCCACCTTATCTTCTGAGAGCAAGGGCATTGTCTCCCACCCTTCTTCTGCTTATCTTAACAAATACCATTCTTGTGACTTAACGCCTAATAAGTGCCTAAAACCTAACATCCGTGAACCTTACTCATTGCAGGGGGGTTAGACTAGATGATTTTTGAATGTCCCTTCCAACCCAAACCATTCTATGATTCTGTGATTTCGTGATTCTAACCTTCTCCATATTTTTACCAGGCACTGAAATGAGACTGACAGGCTGTCATGTCCTGCCCAGAGGTATGAGTGGAGGGAGAGGTGACTCAGGTTCATAGGTCCCCTTGGTTGGAAAACAGTATACATGGTACTTAAGGTCCATAAAAAAAGCACCCTGTTATTTTGCAGCGTGGCCCAATTTTTTGATGATTTGGTGGCAGAAAGATTTACCTTATTTAAACCTTATTAGTGAATAGTTTAACAGAAAAAGGATTTGCATAAAGAAGTTTGCAGCACATGTAGGGTTGTAAGCCTTATGTTATTACACCACTCACAAAAGGAGAGGCAAAGAAATAGGGATATAGGAAAGAAAAAGAGAAGGAAAGAAGGATGAAAACAGAAAGAAAAAGAAAAGAAAAGAAAAGAAAAGAAAAGAAAAGAAAAGAAAAGAAAAGAAAAGAAAAGAAAAGAAAAGAAAAGAAAAGAAAAGAAAAGAAAAGAAAAGAAAAGAAAAGAAAAGAAAAGAAAAGAAAAGAAAAGAAAAGAAAAAAAGAAAAGAAAAGAAAAGAAAAGAAAAGAAAAGAAAAGAAAAGAAAAGAAAAGAAAAGAAAAGAAAAGAAAAGAAAAGAAAAGAAAAGAAAAGAAAAGAAAAGAAAAAAAGAAAAGAAAAGAAAAGAAAAGAAAAGAAAAGAAAAGAAAAGAAAAGAAAAGAAAAGAAAAGAAAAGAAAAGAAAAGAAAAGAAAAGAAAAGAAAAGAAAAGAAAAGAAAAGAAAAAATAAAGAGATCCCCCCACTCTTGCAGCTCCGCAGCTGGGATGATCGGACTTGTAGTCCGGGTCCAGTGATGTGTGGCCTCCAGTGTCCTGCGGTGAGGATGCTGGGGTTTGTAGTTGGGGAGTTGTCACGGTCCATTTGGTGATGGACGTGTGATGGTTCGTTTACCTTGATCTCGAAGTGCAAAATTAAGGCAACCAAAATGCCAAGGGGTTACAATTCAATCAAACAGTGTTACTTTATTATTTTGCCTGCAAAGCGGCATGCGATAGAGAGAGAGTAGAGAAAAAGGGAAAGGAAAAAGAAACAGGGAAAGAAAAAGAAAAAGATGGGAATGAGGATGGGAATGAGACCTGTATAACAATCCCTTTTAGGAGGCGGGGGCTAGCTTGGCTGAAGCAGCAGGCGAACTCCATACAGCAGCCATTGTTAGCAGTAGCCCTCCGGGTCGGAGAGACCTGTGCAACACAATGCTTCTCCTCAGGCCTCTCTCCAAGTCATTGTCCATCTGTTCTTGATGGCAATGTTCAGGCAGATACTGTTCTTTGGACCGACTCTTACACCACCCAGTGACTGAACATTGTTTTCAGGAGCTCGTGGCAGCAACACAATCCTCAAAGGGAGACAGAAAGTAAGGAGGAAGAAAAAGGAAAGGAAAAGTGATTTATATCCATGTGATCTGCTTTGTATCAATGGATTTAGGTATGTCTACATTGGAAGGCATACTAAACAAATTGTGGGCATTAATTACAGATGTCAAATGTGTCAAAAGCTTTACACAATACTGCGGACAGAACAAAACCTATCAAAACTAATACTAAGAGAACAACTATGGGGTGACACAACTTGTTCAGGGTGCCTGTAGCAGTAGGTGACCACCCGAAAAGTGTGTCCCACCACTTATGTTCTGCATCTTTTTCTATTCTTCTTAACACACAGTGAATTTCTTCAGCATCGTGGTAAAAGGTTATCAAGGTTTTCTGTCCATTTACTCGAACTTCTTCTGAGATCTCGATCAGGTCTTGGTGTTGCAACAATTGCTTTACCAATGTAAGATTCATCCTGATAGGTGTAGACAGTAATTCGTGAATCAGTGTGTAATTAGATTGTATAAGTTGATGAGATATAACTGGTGCTAGATAAGAAAAATCACATCCATTAATTTTAACAAAATTACAAACACAAAAATTTGAATGATTTCTAACATTTACCATCATTGTATCTACTAATATAGAGTTGCAAGTGGTCCTCAAGCACACACCTTTGGCAATATACACTAATACTGTTTCTCGATTGTCAGGGTGAACCTCAAAGTGACAAACATTCTGCTCAGCGTCCAGACAAATGTCTTGAGCACTGATTGTATTACTTTCGCAGATGAATCCTTGCTGTTCTCGCCCAATGCAAGATTCTAAATTGTCAGTTTGCCATTTATCATCCAGTTTTCGGGCCCATACTCTATGCTCAAAAGGACAGTGTGTAGCTCCGTTGTGGTTCAACCGTAATGCAATGATCAGGTAAATTATGTATATTAAAGCATTATGTATGGTTAACACAAAGGTCGTGGCTGTGTTTGTGATGGGGTTATAGGTAAAGTTTACCAAAGTCCACCAGGACTGGAGTTCTCTCTCAAGTTCAGTGGTGCTGTCCCAAACAATTTTCCAAATTTCAGTAGGGAAGGTGCCTTCTTCACCATCTCCTATGATTGAGGCGGCTACTGATTGCATCCACAGCTGTGCCTGAATACAACTGAGAGCTAAAGAAAGATTATTTTGGACTATACCAAGTGCGTCTATTATCAATTCGTGGTCTTTTACATTTCCTTTTGGTAGCAAATTTATTCATTAATATTTCTGAATGAATACTATTTAAGAATTCCAATCCTGTCCCCAACACACCAGTTAGGTCTCTAACTTAATCTTTTCTATCCCACTCCCATTCAATTACTACAGTAGGTAAGTGAAAAGATGTAGAAAAGTATTAGTAACTCAATTATATTATTGGTAATTTTAAAATTTAGGCTTTCAGATTTGATTCTTGGATGATTCGCATTATTCTCTGTGTCCCTCGGAGTTCTTCTGCAAAAAGGAAAACAAACAGGGCTCGCCTCCTTGAGGCAAGAATAATTAGAATGATGGAATTATCCAGCGGGTGCATCTTGTGGGTTTGGAAAAGTTCCAAACCATTCTTGCAATGGTTTCACAGTGTTTTCACCTGTAGCCCTGCCAAAAGCTTCAGCTTGGACTGATCCTGGGGTTGTTTTCCCTCCCACCAACCCTGTTTGCTTAAAGAGGCTAAAATAATCCACCTGCCAGGCATCCCACAAACCTTTACCCTCCCTTAAATGTAGAGGGTTGTCTTCTAAAGGGTGCCTTTCAAGCTGTCTTTGACATTGTTCACTGACCAGGGCTTCACGATACAAGTCTTTAGCTCCGGTGTGTTTGCATTTTACATGTAACCATTCTAACGAGCATTCTCAGTCTTCTGAAATTTGGTCCTTTTGTACAGGGGCCAGTCTTGCTAATTCATCTGCTCGGTTATTCCATTCTCCTGTGGATCCTCCATCTACCTGATGAGAAGCTACCCAGCCCACAGCTTGTCTAGCTAGGTTTTTTAAAGCTCCTTCAGATATTGAGAAAATGTTACAATAGTGTTCAATCTGAGTATACCACTTTCGTACTGAGGCCTTTTGGGCCACCCGATCAGAGAGAGGGGTCCCAGTAGTGACTGTTTTTATGACTTTAAATGGGCCTCTTAATACGATCGGCTGCTGTCGTGCAATTAGTCCTCTACTACCTCAAACTTTTTAGCATCTACTTTGCTTAGAGCAGAAATTTGTGCACTGGTGTCGATTAAAAAAGTCACAAGTGCACGCTTAGGCCCACTATAGCTGTAATCAATAAATCTCCTCCTTTTGTGCATGTGAGCTGTCAGATATAAATCTATCTTCCGTTCCCCCACCCACTACTAGGGGATGGAGGTTCTAGTTTCCCTGTTTCTTGGAGAGACTCTGGAAGTCTCCTTATCAAGGGGGTTATCATGTCAGGATTCACTGGCAGCATCATTGGGGATTCACATTCGGGAATCAATTTTCTTTCATGTATAATTTGCAAGCAGGCTGCTTTGTGTAACAATTGATCAGGTGTGCCAGTGATTGCTAGGGGTTCTCTCCCAGTTAGGGATACACGCCACACGTACTCTGTTTTAGATTCTTTAGGAAGGTGACCATACTCTTTTTTAGTTTGGTCAGCTCAGTGGCAGTGTAAGGTGTTTGCTTAGTTGTAATGTGAGGGTCAGTATGCTCCTCATCAACTTGATTTATTTGTCGGATACTTTTCTCCTCTAGCTCCTGCTCTCTCAGCATTCCTGTGTTTTTTAAACATTCCTTTAGAGTAGCTTTTAAGGAGAGGTTTTCTTCCCTCTCTTTTTCTAGTTGTTGTGAACAATTTTCTAATTGTTGTTCTAAACTGAAGGTAATTTTTTGCAAAACCTGCACCAGATTTTCAAGGGATTCTATTATTTTACTTTCATTATTATGTCGCTGAAAGCAACCTACAATCTCTGCTACCAGACTGGCTCCTAGTACAGCACACACAAGAGCTTTATCCTTATTTGATCCAAACTTAGACTTAGTCTGTAAAGAAATCACTTGGTCCACTACACTCTGTAAATTAGCCCAATTATCATGAGCTCAGTCTTCTCCGGGTACGGAGGGTCAAGCCCCATACTTTGCTAAAAGTGTGTAGAATGAGTCTCGATCTTTTACTAACCAAAAATCTTGTTTATCAGCTTTTTCAGTCATTCTTATTACGAACGGGCGGAACTCACTCTGGGAAGGCACAACTTAGTTACACAAAGCCACAGCAACTGCTGTGTTACGCTTCTCTTTCCCAAGTGGTTGAAGGGGCCAAAAATCTTCTACGGGGAGTCTCAACTTAGTTACACAAACACACAAGATTACCCCTTCATTCTCCCTAGCAGAAAATTCTCATTTTAGTATGAAGGGGTGGAGCCCACTGCAGGAAGGCACAACTTGAGTTACACAAAGGCTACAGCAACTGCTGTGTCACCCTTCTCTTTCCTGAGTGGTTGAAGGGGCCAAAAATCTGCTACGGGAGGGCTCAACTTAGATAAACAAACACACGAGATTGCCCCTTCACTCTCCCTAGCAGACAATTCTAATCAACATGAGAGCAACACTCCTTTTGCACTTTGAGATCTTTTGGTTTGATTCTGAGAGACAGAGGCCTCTACACTACTTTCACTCCTCTGTTTCCCAGAATCCCATCCTCGTCGCTGATTTAATGTCACGGTCCATTTGGTGATGGACTTGTGATGGTTCGTTTACCTTGATCTCAAGGCGCAAAATTAAAGCAACCAAAATGCCAAGGGGTTATAATTCAGTCAAACAGTGTTACTTTATTATTTTGCCTGCAAAGCAGCACGCGATAGAGAGAGAGTAGAGAAAAAGGGAAAGGAAAAAGAAACAGGGAAAGAAAAATAAAAATATGGGAATGAGGACTGGTTTACCACCAGATGAGTTCCAGAGGCATCCCTCTGGTCTCCGGTCCTGTAGAGTCCTGCCGCTTCTCCGTCGTGGGTCGGCATCCTCTGGTTGGGAGATCTCAATGATGTTCAGTCAGGAACCATTTTATGCTTCTTCACTCCCCCTCGCTCCCATTGTTTGAGGCCAATCTCCGCCTTTGTTTCGCCATCTAGCTTAACTGCGCAGGCTTGAAAAGTCTTCCCCTCTCTTGCCAGCGCTTGTCTGCGCTTGCGTGGCCTGCATTCAGGGGTCTCTCTCTGGTCCATTGGGTGACTTCAGGACCCTTGGCGAGCTTCTGGGTGTTGGAGTGAATAAAGGACTCAGCATTCTGATTCAATGTGAATCATGCAAATCCATTTACTAAAGAAACAAGCCTCCTTATACATGCAACTATTCTCTTATCACGCGTCCACGCTCCAAGCATGCATTCACTAACTGGATATCATCTATGTTCACGAGCTGTCCACGTGCTGGAGTCTCACTGCTGATAGGTCTGTTGATTTACGTCATGTTGCTGCCTTGCTGCTGCAGAACTGCTTCACTCCCACAGCAGGTCCTGTTTTCAGCTTTCTGAGGTGGCCTTGAAATTCCTTTGGGCCTGACTAGTTCAATAATAAATCTCCATCTAACAGAAACCCATCCACATCTGGGCATGCTTTTCTTTGTTGGCCTTTGTTCTAGGGAGCAGGTGGGGGACAAGGTGTGACTGAGGCTGCAGGTAAGAATCCATCTTCTAGATGGCAGCTATTGTCCCCAGGTCGGAGAAACCTGTATAACACAATTCCCTTTAGGAGGTGGGGGCAAGTTTGGCTGAGGCAGCAGATGAAGTCCTTACAGGAACCATTGTTATCAGTAGCCTCCCCGGGTTGGAGAGACCTGTGCAACACAATTCTTTTCCTCAGGCCTCTCTCCAAGTCATTGTCCATTCTTTCTGTCAGTTCTGAATGCAATCACGCAGCACCTTCAGGATGGACAAGGGATCAGAACCAGCCAGCATGGGTTTAGGAGGGGCAGGTCCTATCTGACCAACCCGATCTCCTTTTATGATCAGGTGACCCAGCTGGTGGATGAGGGGAAAGCTGTAGATGTGGTCTATCTAGACTTCAGCAAAGCCTTTGACACTGTCTCCCATAATATACTCCTTCAAAAGCTGGTAGCCCATGGCTTGGACAAGTGCACTCTACGCTGGGTTAAGAACTGGCTAGAGGGCCGTGCCCAGAGAGTACTGGTGAATGGGGCTGCATCTAGCTGGCAGCCAGACACTAGTGATGTCCCCCAGGGGTCAGTGTTGGGTCCAGTCCTGTTTAACATCTTTATTGATGATTTAGATGAGGGGATTGAGACCATCATCAGAAAATTTGCTGATGACACCAAGTTGGGAGGGAGTGTCGACCTGCTGGAAGGCAGGAGGGCTCTTCAGAGGGATCTGGACAGACTGGAAAAATGGGCCGATTCCAATGGGTTGAAGTTCAATAAGGCCAAGTGCCGGGTCCTGCACTTTGGTCACAACAACCCCCCGCAGAGCTACAGGCTGGGCGCAGAGTTGCTGGAGAGCAGTCAGGCGGAAAGGGATCTGGGGGTACTAATTGACAGGAAGCTCAACATGAGCCATCAGTGTGCCCAGGTGGCCAAGAAGGCCAACGGTATCCTGTCCTGTATCAAAAATAGCGTGGTCAGCAGGACAAGGGAAGTGATCCTTCCCCTGTACTCTGCATTGGTGAGGCCACACCTGGAGTATTGTGTTCAGTTCTGGGCCCCTCAGTTCAGGAAAGATATTGAAGTGCTGGAGCGGGTCCAAAGAAGAGCAATAAGACTGGTGAAGGGACTTGAACACAAGACCTATGGGGAGAGGCTGAGGGAGCTGGGCTTGTTTAGTCTAGAGAAGAGGAGGCTTAGAGGTGACTTCATCACTCTCTGTAACTACCTGAAGGGAAGTTATAGCCAGGTGGGGATTGGTCTCTTCTCCCAGGCAATTAGCAATAGGACAAGGGGGCATGGGCTTAAACTCTGCCAGGGGAAATTTAGGCTGGATATTAGAAAGAAATTCTTAACAGAGAGAGTGGTCAGGCATTGGAATGGCCTGCCCAGGGAGGTGGTGGACTCACCGTCCCTGGAGGTTTTTAAACTGAGATTGGACATGGCACTTAGTGCCATGATCTAGTAAATGGAGAGTTGGACCAAGGGTTGGACTCGATAATCTCTGAGGTCTTTTCCAACCCAGTCGATTCTGTGATTCTGTGATTCTTCAGTTCTCCTAGTCCGTGATGACGATGTTTCAGGTAAATACTGGTTTTTGGACCAAATCTTACAGGAGTACAGCGTCTGGTCTGGTTCCTACAATGAGGCTGATGGGCACAGTGGTCCTCAGGATGGTGGGTTTCCTGACAGTGCTGGTTTAGGTGAGCCTTTTATAGCCTTCTGGGTCCCCTGCTTGTGTAATTTTTCTTTTGTCTTTTGCAGAGGTGTTATTGCAAAAAGATAGAAAAGTCTGGGGGCATGATTGTGAAAGATTGACAAGTTTCGGGCCATCTTGAAGGGTCTCAGCTTTTCCCTTCCTGCCCTGCTCTGGCACATCCCCCACCTCCTACTTTCAGCCAGCCAGCCATTGTCTGTGGCCCCTTATCTTGTTGTTGGTATGTAAATCACAATTCACCTTATCCTGAGTGACCCATCTCTTGCTACAATGTTTGAGGCATGATTCTTTTCAGCCTTTGACAATGACCCATCTCCTGAGGCTGGAGGAACTGGTTTTGGCACAATGTTTGAGACATAATTCCTTCCAGTCTGACTCAGGCCTGGGCAATCTGTTCCAGTGTTATACTACTCTCATCATAAAAATTTATTTCTTGTATCTAGTCTGAATCTACCCTCTTTAGTTCAAAATCGTTACCCCTTGTCCTATTGTAACAGGCACTACTAAAAAGTCTATCCCCATCTTTCTTATAAGCCCCATTTAAGTACTGAAAGGCTGAAATAAGGTCTCCCTGGAGCCTTCTCCAGACTGAACAAACTCAACTCTCTCAGCCTTTCCTCATAGGAAAGGTTACTCCATCCCCCGGTCATCTTTGTGGTCCTCCTCTGGGCCTGCTCCAATGAAACAGAGAAATAAACTTAACAGCAGACTCAGTTATACTGTTGTAAGAAACAATTATTCTGCAAATATAATAGGTTCAGGCAGTGTTAGGGAGTGGCTTAAAGATAAAGGACATGAATCTGTGGAGCAGTTGCACTATCAGAGTTTGTTCTAATAAGAGTTGTGTTCTAATGTTTGTTCTAATAAGAGTTGTGTTCTAATGTTTGTTAGAAAATGTTCAGTTAGAAAAGAGTTTAACCGTGGTCTCGACGGAGCGATTGGGGGGGGAAGGAGGCATACCGACAGGGGCACCACCAGCCAATGATATGCTGTTTGGGAATGACCGCGTCCCAATTCCCCCTAGAGGTATGCCAGTTACCGTAACTAAGAAAGTAAAAGCCGAAATTGCTGATTCTGGAAGCCTCCCCCGTCAATCCTTCCGCGGCCGCGCCCCCCCCACCTCCGCCACCGGAAGGGGAGGAGGCAAGCGAGCCTACGGGTGCCGCAATGAAGCCGCCAGAGCCGCAAAGGCGGGCCAGAGTAAAACGGATTAATTGGGGAGAGATAATGAAACAAGCGGCTGAAAACGAACAGTATGATATCATTGGGGATCTCACTAGCGCTCAGGCTTTTCCTGTTCGCTTTGAAACAGCTGATGTTGCCATGCTTCAGGGTTCTTATAGCCCGTTGAGCTGGAAGTTGTTGTCTCAGCTGTGCAGCACAGTGAATGAGTCTGGGTTGCACGGGGAACCCACAAAACAATTAGTAAACTATATCTGGGGGGGAATCCTCCTATGTCAGGAAGATATTAAGGTCATCATGAGGATGATCATGACCCAGTCTCAATTACTGCTCTGGCAAGCGCATTGGCAGCGCTATTGTGAAATATCAGCGCACCACCCTAGAAATCCAAATGATCCCCTTTATGGAGTAACCGCTGAACAATTAACTGGGACGGGGAGGTTTGTTGCTATCGACGCCCAACTGCAATTAGGGCCGGACGTTTGTCTGGAAGCCATGCAAACAGCAGGGTTAGCTATAGGTGCGGTAAAGACCTCCCCCCCTCGCCGTCATACATGGCTATAAAGCAGAGTAGAGAGGACCCATTCGCACAATTTATTGACCGCGTAACTGCAGCAATAGATCAGGCAGACGTACAGGAATGGATGAAACCAGCATTACTAAGGCAGTGTGTTTTAGAGAATACCAATCAGGCCACAAAAGCCATAATACTAACATTGCCAGGAGATGCAACTATAGAGCAGATGTTAGATCGCATGAGTAGGGTGCCAGTGGGGCCGCAGGTGATGCTAGTGGAGGCAGTGAGGGAGCTAGGGAAAGATCTGATACAAGCCCAGCAGCAAGCCTTTGCAGCCCTAGCCCCCTTGCCCCAGACTGAGAGGCAACCCCGATCTCCCCTATGCCGAGGGAACAAATGCTTTCATTGCGGACGAGAAGGACACATCCGTAAAGAGTGCTGTGTTGGACAAGTTTGGTGTGAGAACTGTAGAATGAACAATCATAACACCATAGCCTGCAGGCGGTCAGGAAACGTGCAAGCGAGCGTGACGAGCCGTCGCGTGATGACAACAATGGCGGCTCCAGTTCAGCTGGATGGGACCACGCCCTCAATTCCGCAGCAACGCCAAGCACCAGCTCCCAGCTCCAACCCGTTCCTACCAGCTCCTTGCGCCCAGCCACAAGAGGGAGTCTCGGCCTGGACTTGGCAACAGCAATAGATGTGACATTAATGTTAGCAATCAGGACACATAACCATGGGCGTAGTTATATGTGGTGCTTTATTTCAGCGCTGGGAAACCAGGGGCTCGCACCCAAAGCTGGTTCTGACCACTGATTCAAACTTCACCATTTTATACAATTTGGTTACATACATATTCATTAAAGTTACAATGTGTATATTGCATATTCATTAGGTTACACAATTATTTCACAATATTAGTTGCAACACCTTGGAACTACTCTAAGCATGCGCAGTGTCCTCTGGTGGTCGTTCAGGGGGTCTTCAGGATGAAATAAGTAGTCTTCATCACTAGTGTACTTTTCACCTTTTGTCACTGCACATGCGTACTTCGTGTAAAATTACACAAATTCTTGGATGATAGCAAATGTACCTTCTCAGCACTTTCAAGATAAGATAAAGACCTGCTGAGAACTAACAGAACTAACTTTCAGTTCTCTAAAATATGAGCTCGTATACAACTTGCATAGCTTTTACGATAAGGTAGGAATCTTGGATATGGCCTACAGAATCAGAATAGCATTTATCAATGTCTTAACTAAAGGTACAGAGCAAGCATAAGGTAACCACGCTCGTGGTTCTGGGTAAGGACTATACAGGGGACAAGCTGAGACTTTCAGCCTTAGCAGCACAGCTTATAACACTGATATAGGCCTAAAATCCTAATTTCTTATTTTCCTACAACAGTGACACACGCTGTCCAATGGTGTTTGTAACACACATGCTACAAAATTCAATTCAACTATAACATTTCCCCCCTTTGAAAATGCTTTTCTATTCCTAGACAATGCATTTTCACTACATTAACTACATTATGTCTTCCTTATAAGCTAGAGGGTTTTCAAAAGTGGATCTGCTAAGAACAGTAAAGATGCGGTTATTCCTGGCGTTTGATTGACTTATCTGATGCTTAATACAAGCATACAGCAAAAAGAAAAGAGCAACTATAATAGCAAGCAAAAATAAACTTTCCAATAACGAATATACCCATCCTCCCAGGTTCAGGTTCAATTTGCCTAGCAAGGCCCCAATCCAGCTCTGCTCTACATCTTGTATTTCCGCTTGCAGTTCCTTTTCTGTTTGGGTTAATTGGGAAATATCTTTCTCCACTTCAGAGGTTATGTTTGGGATATGAATGCAGCAGTGATCAACCCTATCCTTTAAATACCCACAAACCCCATTTTCTTTTAGCAACATTATATCAAGTGCCATTCTGTTCTGCAAAGTCATTTTGGTCGTAGCTTGCAATTGTATATTGAAATCTCGAAAACCCTTTTTGGTTATCCTTGCCAATCGATCCATCTGTCCAATTAATCTGTCAATCATTTCTCTGTTTCTATAGGCTGCAATTGGTGCAAAGAAGGATTCTAATGCCCGGCCGAATTTAACACTACCTGATGGCTCGTGCCACACGTCATCTTCATCTATCTCTCGCTTGTGCCTAACTTGTAGGAGTTCTTGCCTATTCTTCAAGGGTGACCTCTTCCAAATGGGACATAGGGTTGGTAACCCCAAAGTAATCTCCCTTACAGGTCCTGCTATCGGTAAATGTGTTGTCCAGCTTCCATCACTTAAGGCCCAAACCAAATGTCCCACACTACCTATAGTTCCTCTACAATCTATCTTATCTCCATCAATGCCTATTTTGATTGCTTCCTTTGGATCCAATTGTTTCTGACAAATGCAACCTGCGATTACTGCAACTTTAATGATGGACAGAGGTATTTCTTTCACATCTGTCTGGCAGGTCATCACTCGAGAGCAATTCCACCATGGTACTGTCACTCCTCTTGTTACATTGGTCCATCGTATACACCATGGAAATGCTTCACTATATTGATATTGCTGTACTATACTCAGCGTCCACATGTTATTCCATGATTCAGTTATGTTCTGATTATCCTGATCTTTACATTCCCAATAGGTCCGATTAACCTCTTCCTATACTGTCTTTTTAGTCCAACTTTCTTTGAGAACTACCTTTCCTCTAAATTCCACTGGTTCGGGTCCTGTTTTTACCCATTTTTCAGTTGGCACTTGCTCCAGCCTAGTACGAGATTCACACACTATCTTACCAGTTTTATTCATTCTCGGTAAGGTTGTAGATATTATTCCCCATTGTATTGGGTCTTCAGCCGATTTCGGAATGGGAAGGCAAGTAGTGATGCTACTGGCATTTTGGGTTCGTGCAAAATCTCGAATTAATCCTATCATCAGATTCTCTGCCTGATTCTGTACACTCTGCACTACTTGCGGCATTTGAGCATCGTCACTATCTCCTATAGCCCTTCGTGTTTTGCATAATTGTTCTCCAGTGACTTTGCAAATCAGTGTGGCATACAGTCTGGGTACATAAACTACTATAAACACAAAGCGGTAATAGAAGTTAGACATCCTGCGTTGTGATTTTAAGTGTGGTTGGACCCACTAGTTGTGATTGCCACCGTTTTGGGACTTTCTTCACTCGGGTGTAATGTATCCAGGAGTCTATTTCAGCAACCTTGATTGCGGTAAATGTAGTTAAAAGTACTTGATAAGGTCCGTCCCAACGTTCTTTTAAAGGATCTTCTCTCCAAGTCTTTATATACACCGTGTCTCCAGGTTCTATATCATGTACTGGATTCTCAAGTGCTAGTGGGCGATTCCACACTAATACAGATCTGAGCCGATTCAATGTCCTGCCAAGAGACAACACATAATTGTACACATCCTGATTACCTTTTACATGTACACTTGGATTCGGATTAGGTGCTTCATATGGTTTGCCATACAGAATCTCGTATGGGCTTACTGACATTCCACTCCTGGGTTTAATCCTAATTCGCAATAACGCTATTGGTAAGGCCTGGGGCCATTGAATTTTTGCTTCCTGGCAAATTTTGCTAAGCTGTCGTTTTAGCGTCTGATTCATTTTCTCCACCTGGCCACTAGACTGGGGTCTCCACGGGGTATGTAATTCCCATTTAATTCCCAAACATCTACTGACCTCCTTTACCACTTGAGCAACAAAATGTGGTCCCCTATCAGATGATATTCCCAATGGTACTCCAAATCTAGGAATTATTTCCTTCAATAACCATTTTACAGTTTCTTGTGCCTGGTTGGTGCGACAAGGGAAGGCTTCTGGCCATCCTGAAAAAGTGCATACCCCAACTAACAGATATTTGAATCCTCGGGTTTTGGGGAGTTCCACATAATCTATTTGCCAACAATCCCCTGGTTGTACACCTGTCCTAACTTTTCCCATATCTACTTTCCTTTTAACTAAAGGATTATTTCTCAAGCAAATTTCACACTTAGCTGTGATTGATTTTGCCATTGTTAACATCTGGACCGAGATAATTTGTTTTCTTAGATAAGTTACCAATGCTTCCGCACCCCAATGACACTTCTGGTGCTCTGCCTGAAGTATCCCTCTCATAATTGTGATTGGCACCACAATTTGTCCAACACCCACAGAAGATCCAGATGTGCACTCTTGGGCTGGTATTAATCAATGGCAAGCCACAAGGTGCACTGCTAATCGGACGTTCATCCAGTGGAATAAAGGAACTTTTTATTCTACCCAGGATTATTGATGCGGACTTTATAGGGACAATATCCATAGTTGTTCAAATGCTATTTCCACTGGGGCATATCCCAATGGGGAGCAAGATTGTCCAATTAGTTCTCCTTCCTCATCTGACCGAGGACATGGAGGCTTTGTCAACTGCGGATAGAGGAGCAGCTGGATTTGGATCTACAGGAGGTCTCATTATGTTGACCATGGCTATGAATCGCCGACCAGTGACTACAGGCCCGCAGTGGATTCCGGCTAGATGGACTAAGGCAGTTCTGGACAGACGACCACCGAGAACATCCGGGGGTGAAGAGTCCACATAGCATAGTCATCAACGACTAATATCAGAATTTTCTTGAAATGTGGCGATTTTTGATTGCAACGTTAAACTGTTATATTGTTACTGGGTTTGTAAGTAAGTCATTGTTCGACCCTTGGGAAAATGTTTGGGTAACCCTTGGGAGAGCTGCAAATACAACCACCGTTTGTGCTAGTTTGTCCACCCCAAGTGCACCCTTTGTTACGTGTCTTATCGGGGTGCCATTGAATGACAGTTTCTATAGCCTATTTAATCGATCGCTCTCTGAGCAGCAGGAGAAATATCACCGTCCCCCTCTGGGACGGAGTGAGCTCAAGGATTTTCTCAATCAGCCTCTAAACTGGCAGAAGCTTCCTTACGGTCCTGATCCACAAGAATTTGAATTGGTAGACTCCCTAAATGCTTCCTACTGCATATTCTTCAACAGCTCAAAAGCCACCTGCGCAGTAGGGAGTTGGCCCTGCAATCTCACCGTGACCCCAGTCTCCCCAATAGGTAATGAGACACAATGGGAGGGCCAATGGTGTCAAAAGGTTCTGCATAATAAGAGTCACCCAGTTGGTGTCTCCCATTTCCCTAAACGTCTACCTGCGGGGTGGTTTCTTATTTGTGGCAACTGTGCCTGGAATGGTATACCAGCCCGAATGATGGGAGGTCCATGCACGATCAGTCAATTTAGCCTAGCTTTGCCACATCATCACCCGAATAGACCTAATCCTGTAAGGTGGAAAAGGGACATTACAGAAACCCTTGATGGCACCTGTGATGATAATGTGCGGCTCTGGAATAAATGGAAATAATATTTGCGTCATTTTTTACCCCGGGTGTTGCCGCTGCCCGAGCACATAGAAATTTAGAGAAGTTATCTTGTTGGGTAGTGAAACAAGCCAACCTTACCAGTAGAGTGCTTTCCGATTTAGCTGAGAGTATGAGTAGTGTGCAACATGCTGTGTTACAAAATCGGATGGCCATTGATTTTTTGCTCCTAGCCCATGACCATGGATGTGAGGACTTTGATGGTATGTGCTGTATGGATCTAGAAGATAAGTCACGATCAATTCACAAAGAAATTAAGCAGTTAATAGATCACTCACAGAAAATCAAAGAAGACGTAGGGCTGTTTGTCCTGGAAGGCCTCACAAAGTGGCTGGGACTGGGAGGATGGATCAAAGGCCTCTTGCAAGGTTTGTTAGTTATTCTGATTATTGTAGTTATTGGACTTTTGTGCCTAAGTTGTGCCTTATCTTGTATTAAAAGAATGTTTGAGCCCGCATTGGGACAAACTCTGCTCGTACAAAAAGAAAGAGGGGGAATTGTTAGGGAGTGGCTTAAAGATAAACGACATGAATCTGTGAAGCAGTTGCACTATCAGAGTTTGTTCTAATAAGAGTTGTGTTCTAATGTTTGTTCTAATAAGAGTTGTGTTCTGATAAGTTAATGGTTTGACATGTTTTAGGAGCTTAGCATAACCAGGCCTCAATGCCTCAATAGGCCTCAGCAGAGACTGCTGATCATGAAGGAACAGCAAGGACACTGTGACCTTGACAAGTCTTGTAAACAACTCCAGGGAGGGGGGAGTTGAAAAGGCGCAAAACTCATGCGGCCAGCTAGCCGCAGGTAGGAGGGTCAAGACAACTGTAACCTTTGGATCTAAGCCAATCAGCAGGTGACAAGTATGCATAATTACTGTAACCTGTATAAATATGTGTCATTAACAGTAGTAAAGAAGAACAATGCGTTATCACTCACACTGAGTTGGCCTAGCTTGTTCCTCCGCCGCTGGCAAGGCAGGATCTCTAATCAAAGCAATTTTAATAACGATATTGCAAGACCGGGTGTTCTACCTAAAGGTAGGCACACCTAATAGGGCAAAAAGCCCCTGCTTATATCTCCCCAAAATCCTGGCCACATTTTCCCTCCCCTGTTCCCCATTGGTTGGGTACTTCAGGATTTACAGACTATCCTGACGCACACAATACCCTTCCCCTTATCAGTCTGTTTAAGATATGGATTCCTGGTACTTTGGCTACACTTCCCCCTAAATTAACTGTATGTATGTATACAGGTGTCAGTACATATTCCAGGAAGAGACTGTCTATTACATTAAGGATTCATAGTCCGATGTCTCTCAGTCCTTCCCCCCTAAATTAACTTGTAAATACAGGTATCAGTATGTATACAGGTATCAGTATATATTCCGGGAAGAGGCTGTGTATTACATTAAGAATTCATAGTCTGATGTCTCTCGGTCCTTCCCCCCTGCTAGGGTCAGGCGCCAGGTCCTCAGTTATGTAAAAACAACAGTTCTTTGTTAAATGTTCCTTACACTGTTAAGAGGCATTCTTTATTTTTTCAGTGCTGGGGAACACTGGGGATCATCCTCCATAAGTGCTCTAGCAACTGAATGCTCTTGCATTGTTTATATTCACATAACTATTACATATGCATTATGATTTTTGAAAATTTTGACATACAGTACATCTATACTAAGAAATAATTTATGTTAGTTATAATTGTTTAGTTTCTTACTTACAATACGTCTATTAATTATTAGCTGAATTTCAACTAAGCACTCTGCTTCTAAACAATGTATCACTTAATCTTCTGTCTCCTGCTTGTCATGCAGAACAGTCTAAAACTTGAAAAATATCTCCTCGTTTTGCAGGTGGTCAGAAAACATTTATCTCATGTCCATTGGTTAGTGATGGGTATGTCTTTTGTAACTTAATCACAGTATACATGAATTTGGCAGATTCTCTTCAGTTCCCCCCTTTGCAATATAGATCTACAAAATATTATCATCTCGTGTTGTGGTAAGGCACAGTTACCTGATAGCAGTACCAAACAGAACATTGTAGCATAATGAAAGTAAAAATTACTAGTAACAAAATTAGAGTCACAAGATGTATCAATTTTTGTTACTTCATGTAATACTTCAGTTTATTCCCCAAGGATTTGCGATTGCTCATATTTCAATAACGTATATGAGTATTATCAAGACTATAATTATCACCAATAATGCCAACAAGGAATATTTCGCAGCTTCAGATTTGACCTGTGCAGACATTTCTTTTAGTTAATTTTGGGCTATAATAGTTTTCATTAAAGAGTCGTGTAAAAGCCAACTAGGTGTAAAAGCATTTTTTTGCTGCAGTTATACTTTTAGAGTCACTAAGATCAGTGCTGGGAAAATTGTGAAGTGGTAGGTCCACTGGTTACGACGTCTGTTTCTTTTCTGGTGTTTTCTTCACTCTTGAATAGTGAATCCAGGCAAGTTGCTCTTTCATCTTGATTGCAGTAAAGGCCATCAGCAACACCTGGAATGGTTGATTCCACTTCTCTTCTAAAGGTGGACGTGAAAAAGCTTTAACATATACTTAATCTCTTGGCTTGAAAGAAAAGACTTAAGTTTTCCTTGGCTCAAGGCTTAACTCTAATTCTGAGCAGCACTAGACGTAGTGCTTGATTCTACTTCAAATTAGTTTCTTGACAAATTTTATTTAACTGCTGTTTGATTATATGATTAATTTTCTTTTCTACCTGCCTGCTTGCTTAAGGCTTGTAGGGAGTATGCAACTACCAATCAATCTCTAATGCTTTATTGGCTTGCTGCACTACCTGTGCAACAAGATGTGGCCCTCTATCAGAGGACATCACAGTGGGTACCCCAAATTGGGGTATGATCTCATTTAACAAAGATTTAGTTACTTTTCTGACTTTACTATTTCAGCTGGGGAATGCTTCTGGCCAACCTGAGAAGGTATCTCTTAATACCAGCAAATATCGACATCCCCCCTTTTCTAGGGAGTTTGGAAAAATTTATTTGCCAGTATTGTCCTAGTACATTTCCCTTTTCCAAATGTTCTTATTTGTACCCTATTTCCAGTATTAAGATTGTTTTCCAGACATATTTCAAATTGCTGGCTCACTTGTTTCTAAATAGTATATAAATTCACTCTTACCTCTTAATAAAATCTTGGTATAGAGCATCAGCTCCCCAATTAGTTTTGTTGTATTCTAATACAATTTCCCATAACACACTGAAAGGTATAGTTTACCGATGTTGCTTCAAGGAGACAGCCGTCCAGTATCAGAGACGTTACCTTCATATCTGTCTCTGTCTTTTTAGAAGCTTGTCTAGCAGTATAATCTGTAATCTGACAATTTATTTCCAGCTCCTTGAAATGCATGATGGCAACTTTTCTAGTAACAGCACAGCTTCCAAAAATTTGAGTATCATGTTTAATCTGTTTTCCTTGTGCTGTTAATAAACTTCGTTCTTTTCAAATGGCTCAATGGGCATGCACCACTCTAAAAACATACTTTGAATCAGTGCAAATATTAATCTTCTTCTCTTTGGAAAATTCTAAAGCTTGTGTGAGTGCAGCTTTCTGGGCAGAAGTCCTAGGAGGCAAAGGTTTAGCTTCACAGAATCACAGAATCACAGAATCACAGAATCACAGAATCACATAATGTTAGGGATTGGAAGGGACCTCGAAAGATCATCTAGTCCAATCCCCCCCCCTCCTTCAGAGCAGGAACACCTAGATGAGGTTACACAGGAAGGCGTCCAGGCGGGTTTTCAATGTCTCCAGAGAAGGAGAGTCCACAACCTCCTTGGGCAGCCTGTTCCAGTGTTCTGTCATCCTCACTGTGAAGAGGTTTCTTCTCAAATTTAAGTGGAACCTCCTGTGTTACAGTTTGTACCCATTACCCCTTGTTCTATCATTGGTTGTCACCGAGAAGAGCCTGGCTCCATCCTCCTGACACTCACCCTTTACACATTTATAAACATTAATGAGGTCACCCCTCAGTCTCCTCCAAACTAAGGAGACCCAGCTCCCTCAGCCTTTCCTCATAAAGGAGATGCTCCACTCCCTTAATCATCTTAGTGACTCTGTGCTGGACTCTCTCCAGCAGTTCCCTGTCCTTCTTGAACTGAGGGGCCCAGAACTGGACACAATATTCCAGATGTGGTCTCACCAGGGCAGAGTAGAGGGGGAGGAGAACCTCGACCTACTAACTACACCCCTTCTAATACACCCCAGGATGCCACTGGCCTTCTTGGCCACAAGGGCACAGTGCTGGCTCATGGTCATCCTGCTGTCCACCAGGACCCCCAGGTCCCTTTCCCCTACGCTGCTCTCTAACACATCGTTCCCCAACTTATACTGGAACCTGGTGTTGTTCCTGCCCAGATGCAAGACTCTACACTTGCCCTTTTTATATTTCATTAAATTTTTCCCCACCCAACTCTCCCACCTGTCCAGGTCTCACTGGATGGCAGCACAGCCTTCTGGTGTGTCAGCCACTCCTCCCAGTTTTGTGTAATCAGCGAACTTGCTGATAGTATACTCTATTCCCTCATCCAAGTCGTTGATGAATGTAGTGAACAGTACTGGTCCCAGTACTGACCCTTGGGGCACTCCACTAGATACAGGCCTCCAACTAGACTCTGACCCATTGACCATGACTCTCTGGCTTCTTTCCTTCAGCCAGTTCAAAGTCCACCTCACTACCCGATCGTCCAGACCACAGTTCCTCAGCTTAGCAGCAAGGATGCTGTGGGAGACTGTGTCAAATGCTTTACTGAAATCAAGGTAGACCACATCCACTGCTTTGCCATCATCTATCCATCTTGTTATGTCCTCATAAAAGGCTATGAGGTTGGTCAAGTACGACTTCCCCTTGGTGAAGCCATGTTGACTGCCCCTAATGACCCTCTTCTCGTTGATATGCCTTGAGATGGCACCAAGGATAAGTTGTTCCATCACTTTCCCAGGGATGGAGGTGAGGCTGACCGGTCTATAGTTACCTGGGTCCTCCTTCTTGCCTTTTTGAAGACTGGAGTGACATTTACTTTCCTCCAGTCCTCGGGTACCTGCTTCGATTACCTTGTGGGTAGTTGTCACTGCATACCCAGCTTTACGTACTTCTTGCTTTACAAAGCTTTATAGCTTTTGCCATCTTATTTCATTACTCACATTCCATCAGCAAGCCAAACTGCAGGAAGTTATTGATTTTTTTTTTCCTGTCCTCTTAATTTCAGAGGATATTGTTTGATTCTGATTGGTCCAGCTCCAGGTTTCAAATTAATTTTCACTGGTTCTGCATCCTTTGATTTACCAGGAACTCTTGAAGCCCATACCCCTGGAAATACTTGATCCAATATTTCCTGAGGTATTTGGCTTTGCTTGTCAGTTTGAATCATTGCCAAATTTAAAATCTCAATTTTTTATCTTAAATGTCACTTCGTTTGAATATTATTATTGCTTTCAATTGTTTTAATAGGTCTTGTCTTAGTTTTGGAGGCATATATAAGAACTTATGAATTCCAATTTGTTTTCTCAATTTATATTTGACTTGCTGTAAAAAGAAAAAGAAAGCTTTCTCTTGTTGGCCAGTAGCTTCCACTACAGTTACAAAATCTTTATCTAAAGGTATCAATTCCTGATTCAAAACCTAATAAGATGCTCCAGTAGAAATTAAAAACTCTATTTCTTTTCCCTGTCTCCCTATCTCTACTATAACTAGTGGATCTGCTAGGGTAGATTCTCCAGGTTCCCGTCAATCAACTTCTGCTATGACTGCAGACTTCAGTTTTGGGCAAGTCCATCTCAAATGCCCCTCTCCTCTACAAAAAGCACATTCATATCATTTTAACTGTGGTCTAGGTCAGGTCTCCTCACTCTTCCTAGGAAGCCCTCTCCTACCCTGTCCTATACTACATGCTGAACAACATTGTTTCCATTTCCCCTGCACTTTATTCTGCTCCTTTTCCGATGTCAAAAACAAAGGATCCAGTGGTGCCAAATTAATACCACATTCTTTCTGCCACTCTGGGTGATTTTGCAAAGTGAAAACTCTATCAGCATACATAACTTGACTCTATTTTCCTTCTCTCTTCAAGAACAGCATTGAAGTACCAGAACTCAAAGTTTCATTAAGAGGCCACTTTTCCTCATCATCTTATTTATACAATGGCCACTGATCATAATATTTCATCAAGGTTTCTCTATTCATATTATCATCAGGTGGTTCCTCAATTTCTTTCCCATGAGCTAAAACACATCCTAACAAGCTCTTCTCAGAATACCACTACTATGCTGTCCTCTCATGCGTAATACAGAACAACACAGCTCATCTTATAGCAAATACAAACTAGGAGTATTAATACATATATCAGTACTCCACAGACAATACTAAAAGCTGTCCACAACATACAATCCTCACAATTTGTACTCCAGGTTTATTCCACTGTCTCCAGAACTTACAATTAACACGAAACAATTCAGGCACACAGCTCAAATCTATATAACACTCTGCAACACAATTAGGACACTTTACAACATAGATGGGTTCACAACAGTCACACTCCTTACAAGTTAAAGCCACAGAAGTTTCTACTATATTTTTAGGCATCAAAGTGCATAACTATAACCAAAACTACAACATGCTTTGCAGCTATATACGGAGCCAGCTTTACACCACAGCTTCAGCAGAGGAAGCTTTACATCACAGCAACTTCAGCAGAGGAAGTTTTTACACTATAACGATCACCATGGCAGAGTAAGTTTTCCACACAAACCACTCTGCAGCAACTTGTGACAACCACGTCCCACTTTATCTTTCTTTTTTGAAAAGAATGCCTTCTTACCAGAGGTCCTTGTCTGTACCCACAGAGGAGTCTCTCCAGAGAAATCTCCAGGGCGTGCCAAGAGATTCTTTGACTCAATGGGTCGTGCAGCTGGGCAGAGCAGGACCTCTTGGCTGGCTCACCAAGTGAAATGGAGGAATAAACTTAACAGCAGAGTCAATTATACTGTTGTCACCGTTTAATGCAGGGCAAAAATAAACCATGGAAGATGCTCTCTGTTAACCCCCTCTCCCCCCTTCCAGCCCGCCCTCCCCCCCCTCCCCCCACTAAGGAAAGGGAATAGGAGGAAAAGAGAGAGGGACTTGCAAGTTGTAAAAAAGTTAAAAATGCTTTACTAATGCTACTAATAAAATAGAGAAAATAATGCAAAATATACAAAACCAATCTTGAATTTCCCAGTACAGCTCAACAATGGAGCAGACACGGCTCCAGTGGCTGCAGGTCAGGCACCCGGAAGTCCTGGGCTGGACTCCTCAGCAAACCGGAACTGGATTCAGGGATGCAGGGTCTGGAACCAGGCCTCAGATCACAGGCACAACAGGCAGGGTCCTCTTCAGATGCTGGCCATAGTCCATGAGGGTGAGACCCTCGTGATCTCTCACTTTATAGGGTGTATGACGTGGATGGGATGGAATACTCACTTGGTCAATTTTAGTCACCTGTTCTGTTCGCCCCTCCTTGCAAATATGCCACTCTCACTTAAGGGATGTGCATTTTTTTTCACCGACCTTTGTCCCATCTCAAAAGATGGGATGAGGTATGAGTTAACTCTGAACGCACCCTGACTCAAAAGATGAGATCAGGTGTGAGTTAACTCTGGGTATTTCTGCATGGTAAAGCAAAGTGAATGACAGACAATCACTCCGGGGGAACAATTAGGAATTTACTAAAAGCACATTATGGAATACAAATTACAGTGATTAGTGACTTGGCAAAAGTATATTATAATAACACAAAACTTATTGATGGCAAAAGCCCTTCTAAAAATGGTGGATTGGCAACAATTAGTAACTGTAATGCAAAACTTAACAAGACTTCAGCAGCAGAACTCAAAATGATATTACTTTTATAGGTTCAAGAAAAAGAGAGAGAGAGAAGAGAAGAGAGAAGAGAGAGAGAAGGAAAACTAAGATATCAGAAAGAGAGAGAGAGTAAGATATCACCACTCCACAGGTACACTGGTCCCGCGACGACCTCTGGAGTGGGAGGATGCATTGAAGATTTACACGCCACCACCTCATATCATGCGTGAGGTCGTTTTATAACCCAGTTCGTTTACATGCAAGATAGGAGAGGGCAGTTCGTCTCCTCCCTCTGTTCACTCTTCATGCTAATTAGGAAGACTCTTCTGGAAATGGGTCTGGGGTCTTCAAACTAGGGGAAAGTTCACAGTACTGACCAGAAGTGAGTTGTTTTGCCCGTCAGGGGTAGCTGTTGGTTCGTGGTTTCTTCTGGTAGTTGGTTGTCCAACAGATGATTCATCTCTATCATCCCAGTTAGGCCATGAGGCCTTTCACAGAAACACTGTTAATTGCCCTTATCTTACAAGATGTCTGCCTCCATGGCCATAAAACATTAGAAAAGATAAGACGAGGTGTCATCTATCTTTTCCTCCTAAAGTAACAAAAACCAGACCTTTAAGGCCCTTTGTTCTGCTAAGGATGGGAGGAGCGCTTCAAGGTTGTCACAACTTTGCATACCTCCATTATCACCTGCTGTCTGCAAAAACAAGCAGCCAAATTCAGAAAAGTGCAGTTACTTAGAAGAATTTAGCTGAAAGGAAAATTCACTAAAAGAGAAACTGGTCTTGTTAATAACAAAACCAGTGACATGCGGAAAGAACTTTAAAACCTGTGAGGTTATAAAGAAGGTATGTTTATTCAGCGCTGGGCACACACGGGGATAATTCATCCAAAGTGTGACAAATGCCCAACGGTTGCAAAATTGATTAAATTATACAAAGTGTTACATATTCATGAAAAATTCTAGGAACGCCTATACATATTCATAACCTTTCCCTGAAAAGGCAGTTCATATTACAGTGACTTCCAGGAAATCATTTCCATAGTCTCCACCTTCGGCTCCTCCTGGTTGCACCTGCACAATGCCTCCTGGTGGTCGTGGGCCAGGGTCTTTGGATGAAGGCTACTCATCTACCTCACTTTTTACCCCTGGCCTGGTATGCTGAGTTGGCCAAGGCTCAAATTGATGAGCTGGTTATAGACGGATTATCTTCTTTGGTGCCCAAGACTCCCGCTATCTTGCCCACCCAAGGATGCAGCTGTGTTTTTATCTCTGCAAGGCCTGTGAATTCGTCAGCAAGTTCCTGTTTCTCACACAATAAGTTACACGAAGCTCTAAGCTAGGCAACTGCTATATCACAGAACCACAGAATCACAGAATCACACAATCACAGAATCACAGAATGTTAGGGATTGGAAGGGACCTCAAAAGATCATCTAGTCCAATCTCCCCGCCGGAGCAGGAACACCTAGATGAGGTTACACAGGAAGGCGTCCAGGTGAGTTTTGAATGCCTCCAGAGTAGGAGACTCCACAACCCCCCTGGGCAGCCTGTTCCAGTGTTCTGTTACCCTCACTGAGAAGTTTCTTCTCAAATTTAAGTGGAACCTCTTGTGTTCCAATTTGAACCCATTACCTCTTGTCTTACCATTGGTTGTCACCAAGAAGAGCCTGGCTCCATCCTCGTGACACTCACCCTTTATATATCTGTAAACATTAGTGAGGTCACCCCTCAGTCTCCTCTTCTCCAAGCTAAAGAGACCTAGCTCCCTCAGCCTTTCCTCATAAGGGAGATGCTCCACTCCCTTAATCATCTTTGTTGCCCTGCACTGGACTCTCTCTAGCAGTTCCTTGTCCTTCTTGAACTGAGAGGCCCAGAACTGGACACAGTATTCCAGATGTGGTCTCACCAGGGCAGAGTAGAGGGGAAGGAGAACCTCTCTTGACCTACTAACCACCCCCCTTCTGATACACCCCAGGATGCCATTGGCCTTCTTGGCCAACTTGATCATTTCATGATCGCTGTGCCCAAGACAGCCTCCAACCATCACATCACCCACAAGTCCTTCTCTGTTTGCAAACAACAGGTCCAGTGGGGTACCTTTCCTTGTTGTCTCACTGACCAGCTGTGTCAGGAAGTTGTCTTCCGTACACTCCAGGAACCTCCTAGATTGTTTCTTTTCTGCTGTCTTGTATTTCCAGCAGACATCTGGTAAGTTAAATTCCCTTATGAGAATAAGGGCTAGAGATTGTAAGACTTCTCCCAACTCACTGCAGAATATTTCATTGGCCTCTTCATCCTGTTTGGGTGGTCTGTAACAGTCTCCCACCAGGATATCTGCCTTGTTGGCTTTCCTCCTGATTCTTACCCATAAGCACTCAAGCTTATTATTAGTGTCATGAAGCTCTAGACAGTTAAACCACCCCCTAACATACAAGGGCACAGTGCTAGCTCATGGTCATCCTGTGTAGTGGCAGAGCACCCCCCCCACCCCAGGGGGATGGGGTTGTCGCCAGACTGGCTGAGAGGTGAAGCCAGAGAGAAAAGAAACGAAAGGAGCCCCATTAGGAGGTAAAAATGAATGAGCAATCGCCGGACACACGGGTGCAGAGCGCGTGGACAGTACATGCAGCCTATCACGTTATTGTATAGCACGAGTTACAACCAAGCACATTGTTGCAAGGCGCATGGACAGGTCAGCTTTGCTATAAAGCTAGCCTGGTCTGATAATAAAGTGAACTCTGTGAACATCACATCGGTGTGTCAGGTTCCATCTCTCGCATGGAAAAAGCAACATTTTGGTCACCCCGATGTGATACTTCATATCGAAGCAAAATCGCCAGAAGTGAAGATGTGAGGAAAAAAGCGTCCTGGAGGGCGAAGATTAGCCCTGTGCTCGAAGAATAGCGGAAAGGAGGCCTACAGGGAATCAGGTGGCAAGGGAAACGTGGCATCTGCGGAAGAAAAAGTAGTAATGAAAAGTATTCTGCAGCTGGCTGCACGAACAGGAAGGTATTTTGAAGAAGACGCGTTAAAGTGTCTGCTCTGTTTTGCCCAGCGGAAGGGGTGTGTCCGATCGATGGACGAATTTTTTTCTCCCGGTACATGGGAGGACATAGGGACTGAACTATGGGAAGCGGTCACAAGGGGGAGCCGTGAGGCTTGCGACCTCACCGGACTGTGGCGGGAGATCAGGCAGCTGATGGAGGAAGTCTCAGGGGAGCCGGAGGTGTGTGCCGTACCCCCGGAGCCGCCCGCCGCGAGCTGCCCCCTCTCTGAGAACTCCGAAAAATCAATACCGCTGGTATGTCCCGTGTCAGATTTGGAGTTCTGGAGCGGAGAGCAAATTACACCCTCTGCACCCTTTGAGCCATTGCCTGCCTCCGATGATGAATGGCAGCAACCAGCAAGTTTCAACAAGCCAGGACAAGTTAATCCAGCTGACGTGCCTTTGCCGGAGGACCCGATGGAGCACCAGGATGGAGCACCGCAGAATTGCCCTGACTTCTAGGAGGAGAGCTGTTGGAAAGTAAAATGTGGGAAAACAAGATGTGCGGTTCCAGCCACCTGGACGATAAAGGAAGATCAATACTAACTTGACCATCTGGATTGTTCGAAGACATAATACTAACATAATAATATATAAAAGGCCTTGGACAGATTACTTTGACGTATCTTTCTCATAACTGTAAAAAGTTACAGCTCAGACTCATGAGAATGGTATCTCGGGCCGGATAACCACCCCCAAGTGTCTGGGATGTGTGAATGTCCTTGGGCCTGGTCTGTGAATGAGTGGAAAAACAAGTGAGACAAATATCACATGAGTTTAGTGTGTTCTTAAAAACAGTTAGTGGAAAAACACCTTTTTGTAAACATCTTAGTCCAGGCCTGTACCTGTAAATCCTATAAATTGTTAATGGTGAATAAAGAAGTCGGCCTGAGCCGAGGCCTAAGTCAGTTCTCTGCTAGGCCAGGCTCTGCGCTCCTTCATGAACAAGACCTCTGCCTCTGCGTGAATTTCTGTCTGCGTCCCGGCGTGCGTCATCTCTAATCGCCGCAGAGAGCCACGTGCAGAGCCTGAAGGACTTACTGAGACGGCAGGAGAGCCAGATGCAAGAAGTTCTAAAAGCTATGAAGCAACTAGATGGCGGTAACAGTAAAACTTCGCAGTTAATAGCATATAAAAAGGCGTCAGATGCAATTAAGGACAGGTTGGGGGCAATTGGCAGGGAATGTGAAAAATGGGGAAAACAGGAACGGGAGGGGGCGGAATTAGATCTCACTCCTGAGGAGCTCCGTATTAAAAGGGAGCGAATACAAAAATGGGCTAGACAATGTGTTGAAGATGGGATGTAGTCTGTAAGAGAAGCAGATGAATATTTGAGAGCGTGATATGGAAAAGGGCTGGAGACTGGGTTAGCAGATCAGTTTGCAAATATGCGTCGACTTACTGATCCACAGGGAAACCCAAGGGAATTGTATATCAGTGATAGTAATGATAATTTGGGTACTGCCCCTGTGCATCAGGGTAGAGATATTCCTCGAAATCACTCTTATAATGCAGGGCAACGCTGGCAAGGGGTAATCGGGGATGCAACCATTGAAGGGATTATGTTACCTGGTAGTATTACAGCAATGCCAGTGCACATAGATAACTGAGGACAAAGGCAGTGGTCGCCCTTTGATTGAAAAACGGTTAAGCAATTGCAAAATGCAGTTATGCGATATGGTATGGATAATAAGCATGTGATGCAGCTAACAAATTCATTTTTCAAGGGGCAAGTACTGACTCCAACAGACATTAAGGCATTGATGGAGTTATTGCTTCCCCCAGTGGGGTATCTGCTGTTGGACAAGTGGCAGGGGAAGGTGGAATTGGCAGTATTAGAAAATGTTCATTTACCAGCTGATGATCCATTGCGATTACCTAGCATGGACCAATTACTGAGTCGTGGACAATATGCAGATGGTGCCACTCAGGCAGCACTTCATCCAAGGATTTTGCAGCAAACGCAAGGGCTTGCTCTGGCAGCAGTGAAAGAATTGCCAAATATAGGTAACCCTGTGCCATCCTATTCTACAATAAAGCAGGATCCTGGGGAACCATATATGAAGTTTGTGGACCGTTTAAAAGAAGCTATAGATGCTTCTCCTAACCTGACTCCAGAGGCAAAAGCTGCTGTGGGGAAAGATTTGGCCATGATGAATGCAAACACCCAATGCCAACAGATATTAGCCTGTTTGGGAAAAACTGCTTCTCTGGCAAAGATGGTGAAAGCTTGTACACGGGTACCAATTATGCAACAGGAGGTAGAAAAGGCAAAAATACATGCTCAATCCCACGCTGCAGCCTTGGCTGCAGCACTTAAGCCTGCAATGAAAGGCCGAAGCCCTTCTTCTTGTGGCCCAGCATGTTTTACAGACAGGACATCTTAAAAGAAACTGCCCTCAATGCGCTTAGCAGCATTACAAAAATGGCATAACTGCCCAGTTAATCTGGTAGCAGATTCTCTTTATGTTGTGGGAGTTGTACAAAGAATACATAGAGCGCTTTTGCGGTGAGTTTCCAATTCCTTGTTGTTTGAAGCATTATTAGATTTGTGGAATGTGTTAGATTATAGGACAGCGCCAACATTTATAATGCATATGAAAAGCTATTCTAACCTATCAGTTGGTCTAGTTGAGGGAAACAGCATTATCGACAAACTTGTGGCAGTAACAGATATATCTCCTTTTGAAGAAGCCAGACAAGCTCACAAATTCTTTCATCAATCCTCAGCATCACTCCGAAAACAGTTTGCACTTACCAAGGAACAAGCTCGATCCATTATTGCAGCTTGTCCTGATTGTGCCCGCATAGTGCCTCTACAACAAAAGGGAGTAAATCCTCGGGGCTTGCAGCCAGGTCAGTTATGGCAAACTGATATTACTGAATTTGCACCGTTTGGCTGAAAAAAGTACATTCATGTGTCCATAGATACCTGTTCAGGACTGCTGTGGGCTACAGCTTTGACCTCAGCAAATGCAAAAGCGGTAAAGGGTCATTTATTACAAGCTTTTGCTGTCATGGCTGTCCCTACACAAATCAAAACAGACAATGGTCCCGCATACCGTTCTGACACACTTGCAACCTTCCTCGTCCAGTGGAACATACAACACCTGTTCGGAGTCCCTTATAATTCTACTGGCCAGGCAATTATTGAGTGTGCACACCACACCCTGAAAAATCTTTTGTCTGTTTTGAAAAAACAAGGGGGAATTGGTGTGAGTCCAGAAGAGGTATTGATGAAGGCATTGTATGTGCTGAACTGGCTTAATCCTAAAAGTGAGACTGAAATGGAACCTGTTGTTATGCACCATATAAAAAATGGCAAAGATTTTTCTGAAAATGTACCTAAGGTTAGTGTGTTTAATCCGACAACACAACAATGGGAAGGTCCTATGTCATTGTCACAGAGGTACCCCGAGGTTAGTTTAAGGGACAACAGGGTCCAAAACAACTTTTATTAAACCGGTGAGAGAAACAGGGTTTTAATACTCCAAAGTGACTTAAATAAAGGTTCAGATATCAGTTGAGGAAAATTATTAAGGGGCAGCAACTAATACAACAGGCGGTCCACAGTGTGCATGCACGTGGCTTCACCAAAACAATGCCGGAGCCGGCCCTGAGTCCCGGAGAAGTACACACTTGCCTGAACACGGTGTGGGATTATTTTTAAAGAGATACACGTACTCGTAGTGAGTACGGGAAGTGTACACTCGCGATTCTGCAAGGGTAAATTTATAATACACTCGCAATCCTGCGAGGGTTAATTTACTTACACGTGCAAATGTGCACGGAATATTACACGTGCTTATGTGGAAGCACGGGAGGAAAATACACTCGCAATTCTGCGAGGAAATAATTTATACACGTGCTCGTATTGAGCATGGAAAGTTACACGTGCAAATGTGCACGGAAAGTACACGTGCTTGTATTAAGCACGGAAAGTAAGCGTGCAAATGTGCACGGAAAGTTACACGTGCAAATGTGCACGGAAGGAAAATACACCCGCGATTCTGCGAGGATTAATTTTACACGTGCTCATATGGAGCATGGAAAGTTACATGTGCATATGTGCAGGAAAAGTATAAATATAGTGGCAATCCTGCGAGAAGTTTTACTCACACCCGTGGCGGCAAGGCAAGCGGAGTCTCCATCCCTGGGAGGGGGGCTCTCGGCGGCAGCATCTTGCTCATGCTCCGAGAGACCTGCGACAATGGGCCGATCTCGACGAGAATCCCGTTTTTATCTGATCAGATCTGACTGTAGGCATTCCAGAAGCTTCTCTGCAGCCCCACACTGGCTGTGGGTGCCCCTGAAGCCTCCAAACATCCCCCACACTGGCCGCAGGTACCCAGCGGCTCACTGGTGCCTTGGCACTCTCTTCTCCTAATGGCCCTGGCCAGGGTGCTCTGGGGCTAAACAAAAGAAGCTGTTAGCCTCAAGTAACAGAGAGAGAGGGAGATGTGCCTACTCCTTCCATACTGAAGGAGGGAGGGGGAGAGAGGGGGGTTTGCATTCTACCACAGTCATTAATAACCTGGGGAAGGGGATATGCTTGTGTTTCTACAGGTAACCATAAAAATTCGTGGATCCCAGCAAAGTGGGTGAGACCTTGGCTAGCTAACAAAGAAGAAACCGATTGCAATGACGACCCTTAACCTCAGAGGTGTTATCGCTTTTAGCAACGGATGTAGCCAATGTTGAGAATACCACTTTGTAAAACAGAGCAGCAATTAATTTTTTGTTATTGGCCATGGTCACAGTTATGAAGAGTTTGATTGTATGTGTTGTTTAAACTTAAAAGATAAAAAGATAAAAGATTTGCAGAATAAGAAAATAACAGAAGATGTTGGGTTTTTTGGGTTGGATACCTTGTTTGGTTAAAAGGAATATTGAAAACAGGTCTGTTCTTGTTAATTGTAATTGTATTAGCCTTAATGTTCTTACCCTGTATTTCGCACAGTCTTTAAAGCATGATACAGTGTATTGTTAATAATATATTACATAAAAGAGGGGGAGATGTAGTGGCAGAGCCCCGCCCCCACCCCAGGGGGATGGGGTTGTCACCAGCCTGGCTGAGAGGCGAAGCCAGAGGCAAAAGAAATGAAAGGAGCCCCATTAGAAGGTAACAATGAATGAGCAATCGCCGGACACACGCGTACAGACTGCATGGACAGTACATGCAGCCTATCACGTTATTGTATAGCACGAGTTACAACCAAGCACATTGTTGCAAGGCGCATGGACAGGGCAGCTTTGCTATAAAGCTAGCCTGGTCCGATAATAAAGTGAACTCTGTGAACATCACATTGGTGTGTCAGGTTCCATCTCTTGCATGGAAAAAGCAACAATCCTGTTGTCCACCAGGACCCCCAGCTCCCTTTCCCCTACGCTGCTCTCTAATAGGTCATTCCCCAACTTATACTGGAACCTGGGATTGTTCCTGTTCAGATGCAAGACTCTACACTTTCCCTTGTTATATTTCGTTAAATTTTTCCCCGCCTAACTCTCCAGCCTGTTCAGGTCTCGCTGGATGGCAGCACAGCCTTTTGGCATGTCAGCCACTCCTTCCAGCTTGGTGTCATCAGCAAACTTGCTGACAGTGCACTCTATTCCCTCATCCAAGTCACTGATGAATGTATTGAACAGTACTGGTCCCAGTACTGACCCTTGAGGCACTCCACTAGATACAGGCCTCCAACCAGACTCTGCCCCATTGACCATGACTCTCTGCCTTCTTTCCTTCAGCCAGTTCACAGTCCACCTCACTACCTGATCATCCAGACCACACTTTCTCAGTTTAGCAGCGAGGATGCTGTAGGATCCTGAACTCCACCATTTCATGGTCGCTGCAGCCAAGGCAGCCCTCAACCTTTACTGCTTCAACCAGACCCTCCTTATTAGTGAGGATTAGGTCCAGCAGAGCACCTAGTCGGCTCCTCCACCATTTGCAACAGAAAGTTATCATCAAGGCACTGGAGGAACCTCCTAGACTGTGGCTGGCTGGCTGAGTAGTCCTTCCAGCAAACATCAGGGAAGTTAAAATCCCCCACAAGAACCAGGGCCTGTGACTGTGAGGCTGCTCTCAGCTGCCTCTAGAAGGCCTCATCAACTTCCTCACCCTGATGTGGTAGCCTATAATAGACACCCACAACAGTATCACTCCTGCCAGCCTGCCCCTTAATTCTCACCCATAGACTCTCAACTCACCCTTCATCCGTGCCTGGACAGTGCTCAATACATTGTAGTTGCTCTCTCACATAAAGAGCAACTCCACCACTATGCCTGGCTGGTTAACTGTTTAAGTGTTAGTCCCTCTATCAATCCCCCCTTTTCTAAAAGGTTAGTAAATTCTTTTACTAATATGGTGATTCTTTATGTAATGTCTTTGCAAAATATTGATTAGATTCTAACTTCTGTCTTAGCTGATGTTTCTTCCAGTTTCTATAAGTATCTCCAGTACTCTGGCAACACCACAAGAATCACCTCATCATTATACAAATCAGTATTCCTAAAACTAATATTCCCACTAAAGCTGCAAATATTGATCTTAACCAAGCTAGGTTGGGAAGCTAGGAAGTGAGCTTTTCCCATAAATTTGAAAATTCCCATGATATATTATCTTGAGTAACTAGATGTAGGATCTGAGATTCTTTCCATATCTTTTGAATGTCTGTTTCCATCCATTTTTCCTGATTAATAATTGAACAACAACTTTGATTTATCACTATGCACACCCTCCTTCCTTTGCAGTCAGGAGGTCCAGATCCATGCAATTCTTTAGAACTACTTTGCTTAGTGATGACACTTCTTCCTGGAGCCCTTGAAGAGCGTCCATAGTGGCATTCTCAATTTTTTCTACTGTAGCTGATATATTTACCATGGCTTTCTCTAACTCACTGACTACTAGCTGAGGAATAAACCATCTAGCAAAACTATGAAATCCAGAGGGTCTATTGATGAGGGGGTTTTCTGACACTGAATGTGTTTTCCTCCATAAAGTTCTAACAATGCCTGGTGGTGGGTGAGAGTGGTTAAATATCTGGTCCTTTGGTACAAGGACTCCAACCTCACATTCACCTGTCCAGTTCCTAGGGAGTGAACTTCTTGCACATCCATCACCACATAACCACCATACACCGGGAGGTAGACAGCTAAAAGGCATTCGTAGTCTTAGTCCGATATTGGCAATAGTACATGGGTCCCCCCTCCCAAGCCTTGAGTCACCTTGTCCCCTTTTCCTTAGTATGCACTGCCTCCATCCAGATCTGGTTATGTTGAATAGACCTACCTGGGGGTCCCTTGGTCCCCCCATGTGTTTTAAAATGGTGGTATGTGTTAAGGACTGTATTGTATATCTAGGCCCTTTAAGTTCTGTCTCGTTATTGTTATAGTCAAAGGTACAATTAAGCCCTTCTTTATGTGAATGGAATGGCCACTGCCACTGAGACTGGTTCAGCAAGTATCCAAAATATACAGGTTCACCTACACTCTGAGGTAGAATGGTACAGGTCCAACAGTTTGAAAGGTTAAAGTTGTCTCTTTAAGTCAGCTTTATATGCAAATTGTCATTCCAACTGTAACCAAGAGTTATGATTATGAAAAATATAATTTTCCAGGTTGCACCTGGGTTACCCTCCATGGTGTTTTGCAGGCTTTCTTCACTCTAGAATGATGAATCCAGGCGTTCTGTTCTTTAATCTTGATAGCAGCGAAGGATGTCAGGAAGACTTGAAATGGATCTTCCCATTGTGATTCTAAAGTTTTCTCTGCAAGAGACTTTACATACTCCTGGTTGGATGTTGTGTACTGGCCCATCCAGACCCCTACTCCGAGTCCCAAACACATGCTTCCCAATTTTATTATGTTTTATACCCAATGCCACCATATAAGAAGTCATAACTTCATTCCCTTTTGTACACTTGCCCTGGTTTTGTTAAAAACCAGGTTCTTTTTCAGTGAATTTGCCTGTCAGCTAAAGCCTTCTTATTAGCTGCATTTTCCTGAAAGCCAGATACATGTTTTGGTAGACATAGCAATGGTATGCAAGGTCATTGATAATAATGCATCTCGCGAGATGTGCAAGCAGGAGGTGAACTGAAACTGACCAACTAAGTATCCCATTGCATTCACATGATACTTCATATAAAAGTGAGAGATCACGAGGATCTCACCCCTTTTCCTTATGGCTGACATTGGGAGAGGACCTTGTGAGTCATCCCTGTGAACTGAGACCTAGTGACAGACTGAATCCAGTTCCCGTTGGCTGCAGAATCCAGTCCAGGACTTTGGGTGCCGGCCCTACATCTGCCGAAGCAGTTGCCGGGACTTTCAAGATTGGCTTTGTATATTTTGTATTATTTTCTCTATTTTATTAGTAGCATTAGTAAAACATTTTTAATTTTTCCAACTCTCTTCTCTCTGTCCTTCTTTCCCTCCCAATCGCCTGTCCTTAGTGGGAAGGGGGGAGAGGGCGGGGCTGAAGGGGGAAGGGGGGGAGAGGGGGTTAACAATCCATCTGCCATGGTTTATTGTCACCCTGCAATCAAACCTTGATGACACTATAGGGCCTCCCATACAGGATTTCAAAAGGACTCAACCCTTCCTTTGCTCTTGGCCTTGTTTGTATACGCAAAAGAGCCAAAAGTAAGGACTGAGGCCAAGTCAGGTTAGCTTCTTGCTCCAATTTTACAATTTGTTGTTTAATCAAGTGATTCATTTTCTCTACCTAGCCACTGGACTGAGGGCAATAAGGGGTATGTAGTTGCCTGTCTATTCCCAAATGTTGACTGACTTGCTGTGTCACTTTTGAAATAAAATGTGGCCCTCTGTCAGAGGATATAACAGCTGGAACTCCAAACCTTGGTATTATTTCCTGTATTAATGTTCTAGTCACCTCCTGAGCTTTTGCTGTCCTGGTAGGGAATGCTTCTGGCCAACCTGAAAAGGTATCAGTTAATACCAACAAATATCTGTACCCCTTTTTCTTGGGAGTTCCGAAAAATCAATTTGCCATTGTTGCCCAGGCCCATTCCCTTTCCCAATTTGACCCATTTCTAGCTTGGGTGCATTCTTGGGATTACTCTGGAGGCAAAGGTCACATTGTTGTGTTACCTGTCTTACTGTGGTATACAAATTTCTAGCTCTTATTTCTCTGATCAAATGTTTACATAGTGCTTCTGCTCCCCAATGTCCCTTCTTATGTTCTTCTCTTACTAATGGCCAAACCAGATGAGAGGGAATTATAAGTTTTCCCTATGGGGTGTGAGCCCACCCTTCCTTATTATATGATCCTTCTAAATCTACGATAAGTTTCTGATCTTCCTTAGTATACTCTGGCTTACCTTCTAAAGAGACCTGCCCATCAGGGACTAGGGCACTTTCTATTTTTACCTCTTGCTTAGCCACTTGTTTTGCCTCTCTGTCCACCAGCTCATTCCCTTTTTCCAGTTCTGAGGTCACTTTCTGGTGTGCCTTGATAAATCCCTGTGGCAACACTGTCCATGTGAGCTGGGTTTTATGTCCACTTTTAGGGTTTTCCCATTCAAACACAAATATTGTCTGTCTGGCTTCATGGAGAGGGAGGCAAAAGAAGGCATCTTTTAAATATAGAACAGTAAACCAAGTCAAATCAGGCGTTAATACTGTCAAAAGGGTGCATGGGTTTGCCTCAGTTATTTTGTTTACCCTATTTGCAGGAATTTCTCTATTACTGGTCGCATTCCTTCCCTGTCCTCTTTTTTCAAAGGGTATTGTTTTATCCTTATCAGCTGCTGTCCTTCTGATACAGGGAATTAACATTTAAGAATTAACACTTAAAGAACTAACACTTAAAGAACTAAGGAACTAACCCTTAGAGAGCTAACCCTTAACCCACATCACAATTGCCTAGCCTTGGTTAGCTTTGTGTAACTTCTTGTATGAAAAACAGGAGTTCGCTGATGCCTTGCAAAGATAAAAAACCTTGGATGCATCCTTGGTGCATCCTTGGGTGAACTAGATAACAGAAACTTGGGCACAGGACAGGAGATACGCCAGTTTTAACCAACTCAGCAGTCTGAGTCCCAAACAACTTATCAGGCCAAAGGTAATCATGTACAGAGAAGGAGACCCAGGTTCACCAACACTGCACGGGCACAGCCAGGAGAAGCTGAAGGTGGAGACTATGGAAATAGTCTCCTGGAACTCATTGTAATAAGAACCGCCTTCTCAGGGACAGGTTATGAATATGTATAGGTGTTCCTAGAACTTTCATGAATATGTAACACTTTACTGCATTTAACCAAGCTCACAGGTACTGGAAATTCGCACACGTCTTAGGTGGAAAGGATTCCCCCGTGTGTCCAGTGCTGCAAATAAACATACCTTTTTACAATCTCACAGGTTGTAAAGTCATTTCCATGCCTCACTTCTTTGATTTTTACCTTGACTGGTGGGGCATTTTTGTACCTTCCAGGTACATCAGTGGCCCATACTCCGGGGTACACTTGGTTCACAACCTTTTGCCCTCTGTGGGAACAGTTGCTAAAAGCAAGCTCATTATTTGCACTTATTGCTGATCATTTACCTCCAGAATAATTTCCCCTTTTTCAAATCTGATTACCGCATCCATTTGTTCCAACAAATGTCTCCCCAAAAGAGGTTTTGGTGAATTAGGCATATATAAAAATTTATGAATGCCTACTTGTTTGCCCAATTTATATTTCAGAGGTTCATAAAAATATGCCCTTTCACCACTTTGGCCAGTGGCTCCCTTTACTATTATGTAATCGTTACTTATTGGCATTAACGCTTGATTGAGGACTGAAAATGTTGGTCCTGTATCTACCAAAAATTCCACTTGTTTTTGCTCTTTCCCTAGCTTCATTATAATCAGTGGATCTGTTAGGGTAGATTCCCCAGGTCCCCGTCAGTCGTCTTTTTCACAACTAGCTTCTATCCGATTCTCTTTCTGCCAACCTCCTTCTCTCCTGTGCCTTTCCCGACATTCATTTTGCCAATGTCCTTTTTTTTCCCACACCGTGCACACTGATCTCTTTCTAAAGGCTTTCGGAACCTTCCTACCCTTTCAGTTCTCAGACTCTCTTGTAGTGCCGCTACTATCATACACTTATCCTTCCAACAATCTTCCTCTTCCCTGTTACTATACACTCTCCAGGCTTCATCTAACAACATTTCCAAATTTCTACTTTCTGTTGCTTTCAGTTTCTGCAACTTCCTCCAAATATCATTTGCCGACTGACCTATAAATAACAACACTAACTGCTGTATCCCTACTTATGAACCTGAGTCAATAGGTGTATATCTTCTCATGGTATCTCGCAACTTATCGAGAAATTCTGAGGGGGTTTCTTTTGGCCCTTGCCTGATAGCATACAAGGCTGACCAATTAATCGTTTGTGGGACAGCTCACTCCATCCCTTTCACAACCCAGTCTCTATATTGGCTTAATAGATTCATTTGTCCACTTCTGTTCGGATCCCAATGGAGATCCTGCAAGGGGAAGCAATCCTTTACATCCCTCCTGTCACTGCCAAGTTGATTGACAGTCAAATCTTGGGCCGTTTTCAATATTAATTGTTTTTCAGTTTCTGTCATACGGTCTAATAACAGTTGTATGTCACTCCAATCGGGATTGTGTTGTTTAACAAGAAACTGAAAATACTTAGTAACCCCCACAGAATCACTCCGACAGTTTTTAGCTACTGTTTTCCATGTTTCAAGATCAAATGAAGAGAAGGGTACCTTTATTAAGACTGGATCCCCCTCTGGTCCTACTGCCTCTCTAAGGGGAGCTTGTACTATTTCCTCGCTTCGGGTGTGAGAGGATACTGGGCTACTCTGAGGGGTATCCAGATCAGGCTTTCTGCTTCTGTGTTCTTCCTCCTGCCCCCTCTGCTGCTCCGCGTTCCTGCTGCTCCCCTGCTGCTCCGCGCTCCTCCTGCCCCCCCCCCACCCAGAGGCTTGTAATACTCTGGCAAGTCCTCTAATCCGGGATTCCTTACTTTCTCTGGGTTTACACATCTTTCCCCTATATGACATCCTGAACAACATTTCTGGGATTTACTGGCTTTCTCTTTTTTTCTTATTTTCCCTTTCTAGAGCTAATACCATAGGGTCCTGAGGAGGCTTTAAGCTGCAGTCCCTCTGATATTCGTGATGGTTCTGGAGGGTGAAAAACATATCTGCATATGAGACCTCATCCCATTTTCCTTCCCTTCTCAAAAATAACATTAGCTGTAGCAGAGCGTCATAATTCAAAGTTCCATTGATGGGCCACTTCTCCCCATCCCCTAATTTATAGAGGGGCCACCATTGATTACAATACTTGATAAGGGTCCTTTCACTTTCTGTATCCCCTGTCCTGACAATTTCCTTCCAATGAGCTAATATACAACCAAGAGGGCTTTTCTTTAAAATTCCACCTTGAGTGTTACCCATTGTGGAATTTATTTTGTTTCAACCAATAGATATTGATAATTTCCGTTCCCAGAGTAAAGCTAAAACCCCAGTCCGATCCCTGTTAACCGAGGGGTCATAGCATGGAGTACAATTTGCGGCAAAAAAAACAATCAGGGCAGTAGGGATCCCAGCGCCTAGAGTGACAATACTACACTTTCTTATACTGTGCACTGGTCCTTTAAGCAAAGTATGCAGTCACTTCATTCGTCTCTGGCTGTTTCCCTCGCAGGAGAACAGAACCGCAGATCAGAACCCCACGCTCACTTCGCAGTCAGACTGCATCTCACACACACAACGCACAACACACAAACACTTTTGCTGGCTTATTTTTACAATGGATAGCTATCTTATACAGTGCTTCAAGAAATCACTATAACAAGAATGGAACGCATGGAATTCCTGGGCTCTTACAAAAGATGACACACACAATTATGATTATCAGACCAACTATTATCCCTCCAGCAGCTTCAAGAATTAACCAAGATGTCATTTGGTAATTTAAGAGACACTGCTTACCCTTCTCCTGCTTCTTATACAATTATTAGCAGGACCCTCCTGGCTCCCGAAACTGAGATGCAGCAGTAGTCTCTGGGTTACTCGATCTACTCCCAAGATTGCTAGTGGCTGACACCCATGCGGTCAGTAACCCCCCTTAGGTACCCATTAACACCAAATTCTACTGCAGAAACCCTGGCCAAGCGCGAGTGTCCCCTGCAGCTTACTGGCCCCCCGACAACATACTGTATCTGCTACTAATTCTTGAAGGTCTTTTGTCTGCCCCCCGCAGTGAACGGCTGGGAGCAGAGTTCTTCCGAAAAAAGCTCAGAGCACACACCTAAGATGTCCATTCTCAGCCGATCCTGCAGATGGGCAGAGCTTCCTCCTGACTGGCTCGCCAAAATTGACGCATGGAAAGAACTTTACAACCTGTGAGGTTATAAAGAAGGTATGTTTATTCAGCGCTGGGCACACACGGGGATAATTCATCCAAAGTGTGGCAAATGCCCAATGGTCGCAAACTTGATTAAATGCTACAAAGTGTTACATATTAATGAAAAGTTCTAGGAACACCTATACATATTCATAACCTTTCCCTGAAAAGGCAGTTCATATTACAATGACTTCCGGGAAATCATTTCCATAGTCTCCACCTTCGGCTTCTCCTGGTTGTGCCTGCACAATGCCTCCTGGTGGTTGTGGGCCAGGGTCTTTGGATGAAGGCTACTCATCTACCTCGCTGTGCACTTTTTACCTCAGGCCTGGTATGCTGAGTTGGCCGAGGCTCAAATTGATGAGCTGGTTACAGACAGATTATCTTCTTCTTTGGTGCCCGAGACTCCCGTTATCTTGTCCACCCAAGGATGCAGCTGTGTTTTTATCTCTGCAAGGCCTGTGAAGTCATCAGCAAGTTCCTGTTTCTCACATGATAAGTTACACGAAGCTCTAAGCTAGGCAACTGCTATATGGTTAACTCTTTAAGTGTTAGTCCCTCTATCAGCAGGACAACTGTTAAGCGGCATTTTTTATTTTTTCAGTGCTGGGAAATGCTGGGGATCATCTTCCATAAGTGCTCTAGCGACTGCATGCTCTTGCATTGCTTATATTTACATAACTATTACATATGCATTACGATTTTTGAAAATTTTGACATACAATACATCTATACTAAGAAATAATTGATGTTAGTTATAATTGTTTAGTTTCTTACTTACAATACATCTATTATTAGCTGAATTTCAACTAAGCACTCTGCTTCTAAGCAATGTACCGCTTAATCTTTTGTCTCCGTCTTGTCATGCAGAATGATCTAAAACTTGAAAAATATCTCCTCATTTTGCAGGTGGTCAGAAAGCATTTATCTCATGTCCATTGGTTAGTGATGGGTATGTCTTTTGTAACTTAATCACAGTATACATGAATTTGGCAGCTTCTCTTCACCAACAGGTCCATGTCTTCTTGAACTGAGGTCCCCAGAGCTGGATGCAATACTCCAGGTGGGGCCTCAACAGAGCAGAGGGGCAGAATCACCTCCCTCAACCTGCTGGCAACACTGCTTTTTTATGCAGTCCAATATATGGTTGGCGTTCTGGTCTGTCCAGCTTTTTATGCACCAGTACCCTCAAGTCTTTTTTCTTAGGGCTGCTCTCAATCCCTTAATCCTCCAGCCTATATTGATACTGGGGTTTTCCCCGAATGAGGTGCAGGACCATACACTTGGCCTTGTTGAACATAGAGACTGGGGAACAAGAGGCTGGACAGCAGCTCTGTGGAGAGGGATCTGAGGGTTCTTGTGATGGTGATTCTTATTAACTCAGTAAATGCCTAAAATCGATGACCCTTATACATATAGACTTATTTTATTACTAATTGCTGATTTTAGGTATCACTGGTTGACAGCAAGTTTAACATGAGCCAACAGTGTGCCCTGGCAGTCAAGAGGGCCAACTGTGTCCTGGGGTGCATCAAGCAAAGCATTGCCAGCCAGGCAAGGGAAATGTTTGCCCCACTCTGTTCTGGTGCAGCCTCATCTGGAGTACTGTGTGCAGTTCCGGGCACCACAGTATAAAAAGGATATAAAGCTACTGGAGAGTGTCCAGAAGAGGGCCACAAATTTGGTGAAGGGTTTGGAGGGGAAGTTGTATGAGGAGCGGCTAAAGTCACTTGTTTTATTCAGCCTGGAGAAGAGGAGACTGAGGGGAGACCTCATCGCAGTCTACAGCTTCCTCACAAGGGGAGGAGGAAGGGTAGGTAACAATCTCTTCTCTGTGGCAACCAACAATAGAACCCAAGGGAATGGCAGGAAGATGTGCCAGGGGAGGTTTAGGTTAGACATTAGGAATAGGTTCTTCGCCCAGAGGGTGGTGGAGCACTGGGACAGGCTTCCCAGGGAGGTAGTCACAGCTCCAAGCCTGGCAGCATTCAAGAAGAGAGTAGACAACACTCTCAGACATATGGTGTGAACTGTGGGGCTGCCATACGCAGGGACAGGATTTGGACTTGATGATCCTTGTGGGTCCCTTCCAACTCAGGACATTCTATGATTCTAAAAGTATTGTGCCTATAGTGTCTTAGTGATACAATTTCAAAAAACACAGTGCAAGAAACAAAGTTGGATTCAGTAGACGAGCATCATGCCAAACTATTCCTAAAAATAGTACAGTAGCACTAGGGCCCTGCATTTCAGTCAGATTAATTGCCCAGCCTTGCTCCTGTAAATGCACTTTCAAAAATTCAGCATCTGCTTCAGTTTCTTGTTGTGACACTGCCATAATCAATAGACCATCAATATAATGGCAATCAGTAACAGTACCTGACCATAATGCTATATTACCTACTATCATTTGGTGGCAAATGGAGGGACTGTGTTTGTATCTCTGAGACGATACTCGGCAACTATATTGCTTTTGTTGTCAGGTAAAGGCAAACTGGTCTTGCACTGAGGTGGTAGGTGGGGTGGGGGGCGGGGTGCAGTGTTGGTCGTGGGGCTAGGGATGGTCAGCTTTTTTGCATAAGCTTTAACTTTTGCAAGTGGAAAAACATTTCTGATTATGTGATCCCACCTATTTCTAATTGTGGGATGCCAGTTTGTACAAAGTCATTCCGCATTTGTGTCTTCATCACCCATGCTGTAACTCCTTTCAGTTTTTCTGGCTTTCTTTTATTCACCACCCAAACAGAGAGTTCTGAAATTACAGCTCCAGTTGCCCTCAAGGTATTTGGTAGAGTGCCTGCATCACCTGTAGCATTTGTCACTGCTGGCAGAATCACAGTTTTTAGTGAGGCAGGCGCTCCTCTTAAAAGCTGCATTTTAATACTCCCTGTCACTACTACCCCATCCAGATCGGATCCCATAATCAATACATAAGCCATCCCCATCTGCTGCACTAAATCAGTACCTTCCTCCACTGTGCACCGATTTCCACAGCACAACACAAATTCAACAGGTTCAGCATGTTAAAACTGCTACACACAATCATTGATACAGGGTAGGTGCAATAATATTTTGCCTGTCAGGACCTCTGACATTTTGCAGCTGAGCATATCTTTGTATCAAATCATCATTGGCCATAGGGCTTAATAAATCTTTTTCATCTGCTAATAAATGGATAGATGCAGCTCCACTATCCCAAGCTGGCAAAATCCATGCCAGTATGCCTTCCCCACTGTTCTTCTGAGAGATCTCTGAAAATTTCATTAACTCTTTCAGAGAGTAAGGACCCACAATCTGCTCCCCTCATCTGCTTGTTCCTGCTGCCACATCATTTGTATGGGGGGCTGTGCTCCCACCATTGTTCCTGCCATTTAAGTCAGGATCAAATCAAAACTCAGTATTGGAGTCTGAGGAATCACTCCAAATATTTCCATCCTATTCCTCAGGATTCCAAGGTCATTTGGGGGTGAGAACCCTTTGTTTCTTAGCAATACATGCTACCAAACAGTCTACATTATCTTGCAGCTCATAGCACTGCTCTGCTTGAACAGTAATTATGTCTTGCGCGATCACCTTTGCATCTTGTAAAATCCCAGCCTCCTTTTCTAATTCTCTTATTTTACTCTGCAATGCAACAACTTCACGATCAAGAGCTCTAAGACCGGTAACGAATAACCATCCCAATCTCCCTGCTAATTCATGAGAAGAAGTAGATATCACTCTCCGTGGAAACTTTAGCATAGCCGCTTCAATTACTTGGGGGTAATCACCGCCCCATCATCCATCTCAGGCCATGCCTCCAGCAGAGCCAATTCAGACAGGAAAACAGCCAAGGGGGCTCAACACTCCATACTGAGCCATCCTGGAATATGGGGAGTCACCCTCGAGGCTACCTCTGCCTCCGGTGTTTTTGCAAACCACAGTGTGGCTGTTTCTAGCAACTGCCAACTGACACCAAATGTGTGAGCCAACACAGGCACGTCGCAAGAAGCAACCAAAGGCCACAAATGCAATTGCAAAGAGCAAATTTATTTTAGTTACCTCACTACCAGGGGATCTCCGATGCAGCACCTAAGCTCCCAGGCAGAGATGACAAAAGCAGAGATGCAGGTGCTGCAGAATTCAGCCTTGGTAGAAGATCAGTGGGCCTGTTGCATTCACCTGTATTTCAAGGCTTCAAGCAGGCGCAGCCTTCTGCTCTTTCTCACAACAAAGGTCAGGCATAATGATAAGGTGCCTTAGAGTTTCTCACAGGCCTATGTTATCTAACATAGAGGTTCTACTTGTCAAGCATGCAAGGTCAGCAAAACAATTACTGTGATGTATGTGCTTTTTCTACACCCCAGCTGCAGTTGCTTGAGCGTATTTACAATTCGCCTTCTCACCATTCTTGTGCAATTCCCATACACTGTTGTATAGAGGCACCTGGGATGGTGGAGAGGCCAAGGGGGGATTTTGCCTGCCACCTTGGGTGTGAACTTGTTTCCATTCACCCATTTCCCTTGACCTATTGTGTTCAGTCAGGTGGAGGAAGGATACAGGACTCCCTTGGTCTTGGTTTCTTACTGGTGGCCTTTCCTGTCTCAGGGAGGTCAGATCTTGATCCCACCAGTCTATTTCCTTCTCCAGCTCCCTGATGCTTCACAACCTTTCTACCTGCTCTCTCAGCTCTTCCACCAGGCTGAGCAGGTCACACCTCACACAGTTGTTATCCCTACTGCCATCCCATACCAGTGTGAGGCTCTGGCACTCCCTGCAGTCTGAAGTCTGGACAGATGCATGTTTCCATGGTATCTCTGTCTGGGTTGCTGCCTTCTTCTTGGCCAGTGCCGAGGACCTACATTTGCCCTGGGTGGATGCCATAGTCAGGCTCCTTCTACAAGGGTGATAATCACCAATTGAGCTAATCTCTTGAGCTGGCAGAGCTTCCCTGCCCTTACTGCACACCCTGCCTGCATGAACTACTGCTCTAACTGCCGCACCCCTGTTTGCTCACCCTGTTTGCTGTGCTCCTGGTCATCTGCGCTCCCTAGGGGCCATTTAAATCTCCTGCGGTTGCTCCTGGCAACATCCAGTCCTCGTCAACCTCTCTCATGAGAGCTGCCGCTTCCTGATGCGAATGTCACAGGAGACTTCCTCAGGTTTCCCTGGTTCCAGGAACCCCGCTGTCTGCTCTGATCTAGTGCTTAGCCACAGGCACTAGCCGCTGCTGTCGCTGTGTGCCTCACTGACTGAGCTACACAAGTTCTGAACAGACCAAAAGGCTTATTACTGGATGAAATGCAACCCTCCTGGTTATACTTCTGAATATAATGCTTATTTTTGCAGCGTGATATGTGATGTGGTGATGTCTGTGAGCTCAGTCTCAATGCTAAGCATCCTTCTGCAAGCTCCACTGGAAATTTCTTTCTACTGAAACTGTCACCTTCAAAGAAAAAACACATTATGTGAAACACAGAAATAGATCATGACTGTAGAAGAGCTCAGGATAGCCAAAGACTTTGTAGATCAAAAGACAAAATCAATTTCTTTGATTGAGCTACTCCAGGGTCATTCTGCCAGGAATGATATCGCATACGAAAACATAAATCAATAAAAAAGTCCCTGCAACACAGAGGAAACACAGGAAAAGAGATAATGAGATTTTCTTGTGTTATAAGAACAGGTGTATAGACAGATGTACAGGTACCAAAGGGATAATGATGATTTTAGCTAGGTACATGACTTTCATTGTTATCTATTTCTTTTCAAAATATAACTCTTCATTAAGAAATATTGATATATTAGCTTTTTTTACCAAATTCTTACAATTTTTTCCTTTTTCTAAAGAACTTTAGGAATCATCTTTTAAAATCCTCCTGAAATAGTCTAAAGTAGGCTCCGTATTTTTTATAGTTTTGCTGTAAGTTTCTGATTTAGATTTATAGATAGATTTGTGGGGCAACAGCTCTTCAAGCACATGGCAAAACAGATTAGATCAAGTCTAATACTACATGAAGCACTACAAGTGCTTCAGTCCTACTACTAATAAATTAAATTAAAATCTAGCTCTTATTTAACAGGGAGCAGATTTGGGTTTAGTATCCTAGTTCTGTGAAAATATTTGTATGAATGCAGTGAAATAAAAAAAAAAATATTTTAAAACATCAAGGGAAGTAATTTTATGTGCAAGTAGTAATGAATTTATGAAACTAAACAGACTTGAACAAAGAAGCAAGACGGGTCACTTTAGAACTTCAGTCTTGCAAAGGAAGAAAGAAGAACATAAAGATAAGAAAATAAATACTGCGAGTTTTGTAGTAATTTGTTAGATTTAGTGATGTATTCAAGGTTTATTATATTTTTAGTGAAGACAAAATGATCCTCTGCAGTATGGGTTCAAATAGAGCAAATTATAATAAAATAATTGATTCTTCATAAACAGACCAATGAGCATGTTCATATTTTGTGTGCTCATTGCTTACAATATGTACACATTTATGAATAAGTATGGCAGATCTGTTCACATGCACTGATTTGCTGCATAACCTCTTGGTAACTCTTTCTGTCATACTTACTGTCATAGTTTAGCCCCAGCTTCCCCCTGCTTCCACCACTGTAAGCACATATCACTTGACATGGAGAGTTTGTGTGAGTGTAATATAGTAAATCTGCCAGGCCTCCCCATATTTATACTTTAGCCATCAACCCCTGTACCACACAGGCTTTAACCACTTTGATACAGGGAATTAACGAATCATTAACTAACAGTTAACTCTTAAAGAACACTTAGAGAACTAACCTTTAACCCACATCACTATTGCCTAGCCTTGCTTAGCTTTGTGTAACTTATTGTATGAAAAACAGTTCACTGACGCCTTGCAAAGATACTAATCCTTGGGTGCATCCTTGATGCATCCTTGGGTGAACTAGATAACAGAAACTTGGGTACAGGACAGGAGATACGCCAGTTTTAACCAACTCAGCAGTCTTGAGTCCTAACCAACTCATCACACTGGACCAAAGGTGACCGTGTACAGAGAAAGAGGACCCGGGTTCACAATCACTGCGCAGCTGCGACCAGGAGGAGCCGGAGGTGGAGACTATGGAAATGGTCTCCCAGAACTCATTGTAATAAGAACCACCTTCTCAGGGACAGGTTATGAATATGTATAGGCGTTCCTAAAACTTTCATGAATATGTAACACTTTACTGCATTTAACCAAGCTCACAGGTACTGTAAATTTACACACATATTAGGTGAAATCATTCCCCATGTTTCCGGCGCCGTGTAAATAAACATACCTCTTTACAATGTTATGGGTTGTAAAGTAATTTCCGCACCTCAGCTTGGCTTGCTTTCACATTCATGGATAACCTGTGCAATGGCATCCATGGTTAAGTCCACCCCTCAATCACAAGCCCATCTATATGTTGCATGCCTTCTTTGATGACCCGAGGCATCATGGGCCAATCGAGCTATAAATAATTCCCCTTTATATTGCAAGTCCAAACCTACCTGAGCCACTTTAATCTTAGCAGCCTGATCCACCCACTGGTTGTTTTGAAGTTCTTCAGTGGTTCGACTTTTAGGCACATGATCATCTACATGATGTACTTTTACAGGCAGGTTGTCTAACTGGATAGCAATATCTGGCCATAATTCAGCAGCCCAGATGGGTTTGCCTCTGTTGCCAGTTGATCTGCTTCCATTGCTGTAGCCACCTCCACAGGGTATTTGCCACCATCCATGAGTCAGTATAGAGATAAAGCACTGGCCATTTTTCTCATTCAGCAATATCTAAAGCCAGCTGGATGGCTTTTACCTCTGCAAATTGACTTGATTCACCTTGTCCTTCAGTGGCTTCTGCGACTTGTTGTGTGGGACTCCACATAGCAGCTTTCCACCTCCCATGCTTTTCCAAAATACGACAGTGAACAGGGCGTATCACTTCCTATTCTCTGGTAGCTTATTTTATTATACAGTGGGGCCTCTTCAGCACATGTCACCTCCTCTTCTGGCGATATTCCAAAATCCTTACCCTCTGACCACTCTGTGATCACTTCTAAGATCCCTGGGCAGTCAGTTCCCCATTCAAGCCCGTTGTATGGTCAGTGTGACCCACTTACTCCACATAGCATTGGTTGCATGACAAGTAGAGGAACCCTTCCCTTTGAACATCCAGACCAGCACTAGTAGTTAGGTTTCCAGGAGAAGCTGTGCTTCAGTACCAACCACTTCCAAAGCAGCTTGAACCCCTTCATATGCTGCCAGTATCTCCTTTTCAGTTGGAATATAGCAGGCCTCATATCCTCTGTGTCCCCGACTCCAAAACCCCAGGGGTCGATCTCAAGTCTCCCCTGGTGTTTTCTGACAGAGACTCTAGGTAGGGCCATTCTCCCTGCTGTGGTGTAGAGAACATTTTTAGTAGCTTGTCCCGCCCGGACTAGCCCAAGAGCTACTGCATGGACTGCTTAATATGTTCAAAGGCTCGCTGTTGCTCAGGGCCCCATTCATAATCATTCTTCTTTTGGCTCACTTGACAGAAAGGGCTCGCAATCTGACTGTAGCTTGGAATGTGCATTCTCCAAAAACCCACAATGCCCAAGAAAGTTAGCATCTACTTTTTATTAGTTGGTGGAAGCATAGCTGCTATTTTGTTGATCACATCCATTGGGATCTGACGACATCTGTCTTGCCATCTTACTCCTAAAAATTGGATCTCCTGTGAAGTCCCCTTGACCTTACTTTGTTTCACAGCAAAAGCTACTTTCAGCAGAATTCAGATTATTCTCTCCCCTTTCTCAAAAACTTCTGCTGTGTCGCCCCACATGACGATGTTGTCAATGTATTGCAGGTGTTCCTGAGCTTTGCCCCGTTCCAGTGCAGTCTGGATCAGTCCATGGCAAATGGTAGGGCTGAGTTTCCATCCCTGGGGCAATCGATTCCATGTGTACTGGACACCCCTCCAGATGAAAGCAAACTGTGGCCTGCACTCTGCTGCTAAAGGAATAAAGAAAAATGCATTAGCAATGTCAGTTGTAGCATATCACTTGGCTGCCTTTGACTGCAGTTCATATTGCAGCTCTAGCATGTCTGGCACAGTAGCACTTAATGATGGCGTGGCTCCGTTCAGGCCATGATAGTCTACTGTTAGTCTTCACTCCCCATTGGACTTCTGCACTGGCCATATAGAACTGTGTCCTGGTTTTGTTAAAAACAAGTTTCTCTTTTAGTGAATTTGCCTGTCAGCTAAAGCCTTCTTATTAGCTGCTTTCCTGAAAGCCAGATACATGTTTTGGTAGACATAGCAACGGTATGCAAGGTCACTGGACCGATAAGGATGGATGTACATCTTGCGAGAGGGGCAACGAGAAACAGGTGACCAAGAAACTGACCAACTGAAGTATTCCATCCCATTCACATCATGCTTCATATAAAAGTAGGAGATCACGAGGATCTCGCCCCTTTTCCTTATGGCTGACATTGGGAGAGGACCGTGCAAGTCATCCCTGCGAACTGAGGCCTAATGACAGACTGAATCCAGTTCCGGTTGGCTGCAGAGTCCAGTCCAGGACTTCGGGTGCTGGCCCTGCAGTTGCTGGGACTTTCAAGATTGGTTTTGTATATTTTGTATTATTTTCTCTATTTTATTAGTAGCATTAGTAAAACATTTTTAATTTTTCCAACTCTCTTCTCTCTGTCCTTCTTTCCCTCCCAATCGCTTGTCCTTAGTGGGAAGGGGGAAGAGGGAGGGGCTGAAGGGGGAAGGGGGGGGAGAGGGGGTTAACAATCCATCTGCCATGGTTTATTGTCACCCTGCAATCAAAACCTCGACAGACTGTTAAAACGTGAGTGATTCTTACTGATCACTCCTTGGCTCTTCAGTTGATGAATCAACTTATGGATGGGAATCAGAGAGTCTTGATTAGTGCAATATTGCTGCCGGTGCACTGTTGTGGTAGCAATTGGCACCTGCTGTTATTTGACCCTCAGCAATCCTACAACAGAAGGGTCCTCCAAGTGATTGGGTAAGGTAGACAGTTGTTTAATGTGCTCTGTCTCCATGGCCGATAGGCCAAAAACCCACCATTACCCTTTTGGGTCCTTAATATACCCTCTCCTGAGTTAGTCTATACCAAAGATGCATGGAGCACCTGGGCCAGTCACAATGGGGTGCTTTTGCCACTCGTTCCTGGTTAGACTCGCTTCAGCATCTAATACAGTCAACTGTTGGGATCCCCCAGTCACTCCAGAAATACTGATGGGTTCTTCCCCTTCATAGTTTGATGGAATTAGGGTACATTGTGCATCGGTGTCCACTGGAGCCTTATATTCTTGTGGGTCTGACATCCTAGGCCAACAAATCTACACAGTCCAAAAAACCCAATTGTCCCTCTCCACTTGTTCTGGTGATGACCCTGGGGAATTGTGGCAGAATGCAAACCCCCTTCTCTCCCCCTCCCTTCCCAGGTATGGAAGGCGTAGACACATCTCCCTTTCTCTCTGCTGCTCGGGGCTAACAGCTGCTTTTGTTTGACCCCAGAGGCTGCTGGCCAGGGTCTTTAAGAGAAGGGAGCGCCGAGGCGCCAGGGAGCCCCTGGGCACCCGCAGCCAGCATGAGGGTGCAGAGAAGCTTCTGGAATGCCTACAGTCAGATCTGATCAGGCTATAAAAAACGGGATTCTCGTCAAGACGTGCCCCTTGCGCGCGATCTCTTGGAGTTACGAGCTGAGCCGCTGCTGCCAGGAGCCACTGCCCCGCCCCGGGATGGAGACTCCGCTTGCCTTGCCACCGCATTTGTGAGTAAAATTTCTCCTCACAGGATTGCGAGTGTATCTACTTCCCATGCTTCCACATAAGCATGTGTAATATTCCGTGCACATTTGCATGCGTACTTTCTGTGCTCAATACGAGCACGTGTATAAATTATTTCCTCGCATAATCGCGAGTGTATTTTCCTCCCGTGCTTCCACATAAGCATGTGTAATATTCCGTGCACATTTGCATGTGTATCTCTCCTCGCAGGATTGCAAGTGTATTATAAATTTACCCTCGCCGGATTGCGAGTGTACACTTTCCGTACTCAAGACGAGTACGTGTATCCCTTTAAAATAATCCCACACCGTGTTCAGGCAAGTGTGTACTCTTCCCGGACTCAGGGACGGCTCCGGCATTGTTTTTGGTGAAGCCACGTGCATGCACACTGTGGACCTCCTGTTGTATTAGTTGCTGCCCCTTAATAATTTTCCTCAACTGATATCTGAACCTGTATTTAAGTCACTTTTGGAGTACTAAAACCCTGTTTCTCACTGGTTTAATAAAAGTTGTTTTGGACCCTCTTGTCCCTTAAACTAACCACAGGGTGCCTCCGTGACAGGCATCATCATCCCTCACTAAGTGAATTAATTTTTTTGCATATTTCTTTTTCTGTATAGAGGAAACTGATACAGGCATCGGTCGGTTCTGTGATTCAGCTGCAGCACCTGTCACGTGGGTTTGAGTAGCCACAGTTGCCTGTCACCAGGGTTTGAGTAACTACAGTGTTTGGCATGAGGGTGGGAGTAGCCACAGTGCCTGTTGGTCTGTTATCCCTCTCTTCTCCCCCTTCTGGGGAGGTCCCAGTTGACTAGAAGTTGTTTAACATGATGCCCATCTACAAGAAGATCCGGAAGGACAATCCGGAGAACTATAGACCTGTCAGTCTAACCTCGGTGCTGGGCAAGGTCATGGAGCAGATGATCTTGAGTAACATCACATGGCACTTACAACAAAACCATATGATCAGGCCCAGTCAACATGGGTTTATGAAAGGCAGGTCCTATTTGACCAACCTGATCTCCTTCTACGACAAGGTGACCCAACTAGTATATGAGGGAAAGGCTGTGGATGTATCCCACAGCATTCTCCTGGAGAAGCTGGCAGCTCATGGCCTGCATGGGTGTACTCTGTGATGCATAAAGAACTGGCTGGATGGCTGGGCCCAAAGAGTTGTGGTGAACGAAACCAAATCCAGCTGGCGGCTGGTCATGAGTGGTGTTCCCCAGGTCTCATTATTGGAGCCTGTTCTGTTTAATCTCTTTATCAATGATCTGGATGAAGGGATTGAGTGCACCCTTAGTAAGTGTGGAAGCACTGAGGAGCAGGGACTCTCGGTGGTGATCCAAGAGCATTTATTGTTCCTTTCCAGCTGCTTAAATACCTTATTTACAACCCCGTCCCACACCCCATTCATGAGCTGTCCATGAGCTGCCCGTGCACTGCCTCAGCCAATCCCTGGGTTGCGGTTTGTTATTTGGCCCTATCATGATCGAGGTCATCTTTCTCTCAGTTAGAGAGCGCCCTCCCTTATGTTCGTTCTGTCTTCTAAGAATTTGTTTCTCATTCTTCAGATTACTCACTGCTCTACTCGACATAAAGTTATCCTGTAGTAACCCATGCTCTATGTCCTACTTCTAAAGTACTCTACAAGTAAGTTTGCAGATGAGACCAAATTCGGTGGGAGTGCTGACCTGCTGGAGGGTAGGATATCCATACAGAGGGATCTGGACCAGTTGGATAGTTGGGCTGAGGCCAATTGCATGAGGTTTAAAAAGGTGAAGTGCCGGGTCCTGAACTTGGGTCATAACAACCCTAGGCAGTGCTACAGGCTCAGGGAAGAGTGGCTGGAAAGCTGCCTGGAGGAAAAGGACCTGGGGGTGTTGATCGACAGCCTGCTGAATATGAGCCAGCAGTGTGCCCAGGTGGCCAAAAAGGCCAACAGCATCCTGGCTTGTATCAGGAATAATGTGGCCAGCAGGACTAGAGAAGTGATTGTGCCACTGTACTCGGTGCTGGTGAGGCCCCACGTTGAATACTGTGTTCAGTTTTGGGCCCCTCACTATAGGAAAGACATTGAGCTACTAGAGAGAGTTCAGAGGAGGGCAACAGAGGAGGCGAGGGGCCAGGAGCACAAGTCTTATGAAGAACAGTTGAGGGAACTGAGGCTATTTAGCCTTGAGAAAAGGAGGCTGAGGGGAGACCTTATCGCTGTCTACAACTACCTGAAAGGAGGTTGTAGCATGGAGGGTGTTGGTCTCTTCTCCTGAGTAGCAAGTGATAGGACAAGAGGAAATAGCCTCAAGTTGCAACAGGGAAGGTTTAGATTGGGTATTAGGAAAAAATTCTTCACAGAAAAGGTTGTCAGGCATTGGAACAGTCTGCTCAGGGAAGTGGTGGAGTCACCATCCCTGGAGGCGTTTAAAAGGCATTTAGACGCGGTTCTTAGGGACATGGTTTAGTGCCAGAGTTAGGTTAGGTTATGGTTGGTCTTGATGATCCTGAGGGCCTCTTCCAACCAAAATGATTCTGTGATTCTATGATTTCCCCTGGGGGTGCTGCATGGTATTGAGATGTGTTTGGTAAATACTGGCCACAGCCCAGCACAATATGGTAACTTGTGCTTCTTTGGAATAGCCAGAGCATTTTCCTTTTAAATATTCTGTCACTTCATCAGGGTCCTGTAGTTGTTCAGAAGTGGAACTGCAAATCACTGGAGGTGAGAAATTCTCTAAATACCTGTCCATATTTTCCCACGTGCCATGCCACCCATGACCATCCAGCCTCGGGGCAAACCTCTGGGTGATATTCTGAAAAAATCCTTTCGTAACACTATACATGACCTGAGACACATTCAGGAGACATAGCAATGAGAGCATGCTAGCTTAAATATCCCCAGGGTGTTCAAAATTCTCAAAAACCGTTGTACCTAGGCTGAAGGAGAAAAGGGAGGTGAAAAAGTGGGGGAAAATTCCCCCTCCCCCCCACTCCATCTTCTTCATAGATGATTAATCATAATTTCTGAGAGATGATGCCCAAGGTATGGGAATGACAACGATACCATATAAAATTACCAACATACACATGCTACAAGAGATGACGCCATCTCATAAGTTGATATTACACAGGAGAGCAATATGACAAACCTAATCCTTCTCCGAGAGTTGATAAACAGCACTGCAGGGAATGTCAAAATTCACATAACACAGCCACGTGGACAAACAAAGCAACATTGTGACCAATGCCTACTTAACTAATATAGTAAACGCATATTTCAACATGCTCTGTTCAGCTCTGTCATTATCCCAACCCTTCGCATCTCCTGGCTGGCTTGTCAAAAATGACTGTCATGGTTTAGCCCCAGCTTCCCCCCCAGCCAGCAACTAACACCAGGTGCTCCTCACTCACCCCTCCCCCAGCCCCTGTAGGATGGAGAGGAGAATCAGGAAACAAAAGGCAAAACTCATGGGTTGGTATAAGAACAGTTTAATGGAACAGTGAAAAAAAAAAAGGAAAAAAAAACCCAAACAAATAAACAATAACAACAGCAGTAACAGCAATAATGAAAGAATATACAAAGCAATGGATACACAGCACAATCTCTCACCACATGGCAATCCTGATGCTGCAGTTCCCCTTCTTTGAAGCAGCAAGTGTGGATTCCCAACCACAGCCCATGCTGAAACTGCCCCCTTATCCCAGACAGAAGATTGTGCTCAAAACAAAATGGCACTGAACCGCACAGTCCAGAGAGAACTGAGAGCATCCCAGACCACCCTACTACCCAGCAGCAAGATAAACTCCTCCCCCTCCCCGCCAGCCCCCCTTTTATAACCGAGCATGACCTTATATGTTTTCAAATAGCCCATTGGCTAGTTTTGGGTCAACTGTCCTGGCTATGTCATCCCCCCAGCTACCTGTGGAAATTAACCCTATCTCTACTGACCCAGCACAAGCCTGGAGAAGAGAAGGCTCCAGGGAGAACTTATTGTGGCCTTTCAGTACTTAAAAGGAGCCTATAAGAAAGATGCGGACAGACTATTTAGCAGGGTGTGTTATGACAAGACAAGGGGTAATGGTTTTAAACTAAAAGAGGATAGATTCAGGCTAGACACGAGGAAGAAATTTTTTACAATGAGGGTGGTAAAACACTGGAACAGGTTGCCCAGAGAGGTGGTAGATGCCCCATCCCTGGAAACATTCAAGGTCAGGTTGGATGGGGCTCTGAGCAACTTGATTCAGTTGAAGATGTCCCTGCTCATTGCAGGGGGGTTGGACTAGATGACCTTCCAACCCAAATTATTCTATGATTCTATGTTTCTATGAAATAATTGTATTTGCAACTTTACAAAAATTATGGGGTGTGACTTTAATTATTCAGCCCCTGTAACCACCTACTAACTGTTACAATCTAATTATGCACTATACCAAGATTTACTGCCTGAACCCATTGGAATGAATCTCACATTAATGAGGAAAGTATTGCAGCATCATGAGCTACACCAAGTGCTGAAATGAGTAAAAGAAAGTTGATAGCACGTTTCACAGAATCACAGAATCACAGAATCGACTGGGTTGGAAGAGACCTCAGAGATCATCGAGTCCAACCCTTGGTCCAACTCTAGTCCGTTTACTAGATCATGGCACTAAGTGCCATGTCCAATCTCAGTTTAAAAACCTCCAGGGACGGCGAGTCCACTACCTCCCTGGGCAGGCCATTCCAATGCCTGATCACTCTCTCTGTAAAGAATTTCTTTCTAATATCCAGCCTAAATTTCCCCTGGTAGAGTTTAAGCCCATGCCCCCTTGTCCTATTGCTAACTGCCTGGGAGAAGAGACCAATCCCCACCTGGCTATAACTTCCCTTCAGGTAGTTATAGAGAGTGATGAGGTCACCTCTAAGCCTCCTCTTCTCTAGACTAAACAACCCCAGCTCCCTCAGCCTCTCCTCATAGGTCTTATGTTCAAGTCCCTTCACCAGTCGTGTTGCTCTTCTCTGGACCCGCTCCAGCACTTCAATGTCTTTCCTGAACTGAGGGGCCCAGAACTGAACACAATACTCCAGGTGTGGCCTCACCAATGGAGAGTACAGGGGAAGGATCACTTCCCTTGTCCTGCTGACCACGCTGTTTTTGATACAGGACAGGATACCGTTGGCCTTCTTGGCCACCTGGGCACACTGTTGGCTCATGTTGAGCTTCCTGTCAATTAGCACCCCCAGGTCCCTTTCTGTCTGACTGCTCTCCAGCCACTCTGCGCCCAGCCTGTAGCGCTGCAGGGGGTTGTTGTGACCAAAGTGCAGCACCCGGCATTTGGCCTTATTGAACTTCATCCCATTGGAATCAGCCCATTTTTCCAGTCTATCCAGATCCCTCTGCAGAGCCCTCCTGCCTTCCAGCAGGTCGACACTCCCTCCCAACTTGGTGTCATCAGCAAATTTGCTGATGATGGTCTCAATCCCCTCGTCTAAATCATCAATAAAGATGTTAAACAGGACTGGACCCAACACTGACCCCTGGGGAACACCACTAGTGACTGGCCGCCAGCTGGATGCAGCCCCATTCACCAGCACTCTCTGGGCCCGGCCCTCCAGCCAGTTCTTAACCCAGCGTAGAGTACACTTGTCCAAGCCATGGGCTACCAGCTTTTGCAAGAGTATATTATGGGAGACAGTGTCAAAGTTTTGATCACTGTCCACCATGATACAAAAGAAATACACAGTATACTCAAAAGATTTAAAGAAGATGAAGAGTGCTGCTGGCAGGAAACCCTTTTTGGGTGGTCACCCATAGCAACCAGAGTATAAAAACAAGTTTCACCCTGTAGTAGTTTTACTAGGCTTAGCCTTACTGTACCTCTTGCTAATAATAATTTTATATTAATACATAAAACTTAGGAAGATGATCACGAGTTTAGAAAAACTCCATTAACTCTGCTTCACATATTACCAGGGATGCTTAACAAAAACAAAGGGAGGACTGTTAGAGAATAGACTGCCTTAGCAGAACTTGTTTAGAAACTGCTAATATAGTATTCACTTAGCATAAGTAAGTTTGCTTAGCATAACTTGTGCAAGCTTTGAACCTTTGAACTTTCTGCTTCATTGAGTAAAAAAGACCTCAGATTCTTCAAGCTAGAAGATAAGGGGAGCTGTGTCCTTGGAGATAAGTAAAGGAACAGAATGGTGCCTAACGGACTAATGTTTTGGCTGTTGTCAAGAACTTATTTTTCTCCAGCTGCAGGTGCAAAATAGCAACTGAAGGTCAGAACTTTATTGACAGCCCTCCCAACAAAAATTAGGAGATCCGATGAAGAACAGGGAGACCCCAGTCTCTAATTTTGCAGTTAGTCTGGAGTGCCGCACAGGGGGTGGGAGATTGGACTGTGGGGGTGTAATTGTCCATGCTTTTTTCTGCTGAGGGTCCTTCTTCAGGAGGTGCTCAGCTCAAGCTGCTCTATGCTTTACCTTGTGAATAAATTATTTATTTTAGAATTTCTGGAATCTATGCCTGAGTCTCTGCTACAGGAAACCTAGGGAAAGAGAACTTCTCTAACAACTGCCTTCCTTTACTTGGAAGAGAGCTCTCCTGGTATACCACATGCTGTGCGAGGACCAGTTTATAATGGGAAACACGATCAGGAAACTCCCATACGGTATAACATAATTGTGCTGCTTTCATTTGGACTATTTTGGGTTTCTGAACAAATTCTTATGTTCCATTTTTCATCAGAATTGAAATACTGACCTGATTTAACAAACAAATAGCTTTTGCTCAACTATTAGAAATGGATGTCTTATCACTATCTTATTTCTAAAAATAAAATACTGATTGTAGTGAAGTCTGGATCAGCCTAACTTCTAGACCATATTTTTGATGGCATCCTTTATATAGCAGCAGTGTATAAGAATTTGTTTCACATCTTTCATTTTGACAATTTCCAGCATGATTCTACTGCTGCAACCACACAAACAGTGTTTCTGGATCCTTTTATAAATAATTTTTTTCTTTTTTCTTGGGGATACTTGCTATCTGCAGTTTAATACATAAAAATCTGGCACGTGCCCATTTTCATTTGCTCTTATTCCTATGTTCGCACTTGCTTCATAAGACATGACAGATTACATTGCATTAAAATGCTATGAACAACATAGATGGTATGTAGGATATGGAGGTACTAGAGGGAAAGAAAAAGGGAGTGTGAGGAAGAACAGTGGCAAATCTAGCAAACATGTAAGCCAGATAGGGAGTTTGAAGACAAAAGGAACTGGACTGGAATCATCCAGGCCACTGGAGGAAGGACAAAAGTGAATGAGAACTTGTTTGCAGCATGAAGGGAGATTCCATGAGCAGGAAAAGGATGGAGATAAAGGATTTCCATGGACAAGCAATAGATGATCACCTGAGGGCACAAAGCTGGAGGGCAGACTAGTGTATGAATGAGAGGCTGTGTGAGAAATCCATAAGTGAAAGGCAAAGAAAGAGGGAGAATGAGACAGGATATTGAGGACAGTAAAATAGATTTACGGTGTGCACATATCAAAACTCCTCCAGGCAAACCACCTTGATTTGCCCCTTTTGCTTTTTCCCAAACTAATCAACATTGCATATTGCCAGTTTCAAACTTGGCAAAATTTGGCTGGCTGACAAAGACATGCTAGAAGATCTTTGACAGAACCAATATTTGTTCTGCTTAATAGCTACCACTGCAAAAGTGTACCATTCAACCAACCAAAAATTAAAATCAGACTACAAAAGGCCAATTTCCCATTTCAGAAAGGGACACCTGAACAGGTTATGACTTCTATCATGTCCTCTATGTATATAAAGCAGTCCAGAGAAATGCGTATATAAAATTGTATATCTAATGAATCTTTTGAATAAGGAGAAAAAAGTAGAAGCCATGAGTGATTTTGGATACTTTCATTTCAGAGTTCTCAATGGAAGAGAGCTTAAAAAGAGATGATGTTGAAAAGAAATGTTGCTGCTTATGTCCTCCTCACAATCCAGTCAGGAGAATATAGAAATCTGAGGCTAGGTATCTAAAATTTGAGTAATTTAAAATCTCTATCCACTTTTGAAAATTTTGGCCAAAGTGTTTTCTTAAAAGTGAATTATCTTCACCAGTACAACAGGTACTTGGTGTTCTAGTATTTTTGTGAAACCTTATTGGCAAAGCTACAATATTCTACCCATGGTTAACATTACTATGGAAAAAACCCTTAAGTGCAGAATAAGCTGTTACTATAGTTCTTGGACCTGGGGAAGAGCAAAAACTCCTGCTCCCAACCCAACGACCTGATAATCTGGAAGAATCTTTTTTTTCCCCATTTTCCCCAGAACTCTTCTGTTTTGTAGTACTCCAAGTGTCTAGGCTATTGTTTCAGAAATATTTAACTTATTTTCAAAGAATAGACCTGTCTGTGAAAATAAAAAGGGAGTGCCCTTGTGCTAAGAGACTTTGCAGGATTATACCAGATAATATCTACATGGTATAGGCTCCAAGGCAGTGGTGTCAGGTGATTGTCCCTCCCTCTGCATAAGTTTCCTGAGAGAGCTGAAAGGGCATAAATTACATATGCAGAGAAAACTGATCACAGTGATGAAGGGCCTGGCAAAATCCTAAAACCCTAAGTCAAAAAATAAATGCAAGCTATCTTTTTCTATATTGAGCCATTGTCAGAGACCTCATTCAAGCATGATAAGTCAAGAAGAAGCAATCTCAAATTTTGATAGCTTCAGTTGTTGTGATAAATGTAGATGTTATAGACGTTAGTGTTTCTCCACTTACTACTAACTCATAGAAGTGTTACAAGAGCATGCTACTGTATCAGTCAAGTCTTTTGGATATGAACATGAAGACAGGCTCATGGATATGCATGGCAACCATCATCACTGATTAATGGGAAACAAATCCTGTACAGTTTGTTTGTCTCATATTTGTATCAGAGTGAAACATGCAAATATTACATTTTTAAAGAGGAGTACATGAGAGGAGCAGTTAGTCTGTGTCTAATGAACATTGGTCAGTAATGACCACTGGCCAAACTTTTGCAGTGCAGGAAGGTGGGATATGTGCCACATTGGGAATCACACAGTCTGTCCAATTCAAAACACAAGGGAACAAATGACAGAGGTCCTGGTCAGACTAAACCAGGAAGCCAAAGATGAAGAGAGAAGAATGTCTGAAGTTAACATCTTACTAATACGCTTTGCTTTACTCCAGCATTCTTGATGTCTTTGGTAGGGAAAATGCACAAGAGAGTGAGCAGGGAGTTATGTATGCATAGTACTTGTCTGTTTTATTCAGTAATTACTTTTAATCTTCTTTGTCTTTCAAACAATGTTTGATTTATGCTTTTACAGAAAATACAACAATTAATCTATGTGGTTCACAGACCAAAAGTAGGAAGTAAAGATACTATTACGATTTACAGCACACAAATTGTCCAGGCTACTGTCTGAGCAATATTTGGTTTACTTTAGAAGATAAATGGTGAAAAGGGAAGTGTTCTTGACTTAGGAGACTTTTTAGTTTAAATAAAAAGGAGGAATTATAAATGTAAAGAAAACTATCAAGCATAAAATCAAGTTGATGAAGACAGGTTGAAATAAGAATTTGCTGTTAGCAGAAATGCTTATGGCTAGATTTGTCAACTATGGGATATGAAAAAAATTTGGTTTTGCTATAGTGCAAGGAAGTAGACTCCTTGATTCCTCTTGAAGCTAATATCTACATATTTATGAAGATGTAGTCAAGACTCTGCGAAAATATAATAAGGTAATGGAACTCATTTAGGTGGCTTTGGCAAAAAGATTGTTCATTAATGTTATTGATGTACACTGGAAGACATCTGATGTGAAGTTCATAATAGAAATGTTACAAACACTTCAGCATATGGATCCTTCACATCCACTTAATTGCCAGTTTAATAATAGTTTTATGTAATGAAGAATTATTAATATGTGAAATACTAAATTGATGTAATAACCAAATGTCCTGGTTTTGTTAAAAACAAGTTTCTCTTTTAGTGAATTTGCCTGTCAGCTAAAGCCTTCTTATTAGCTGCATTTTCCTGGAGAACCAGACACATGTTTTGGTAAACCTAGCAATGGAATGCAAATTTATTGCTAAGCATGGATGGACATCTCACGAGAGGGGCAACGAGAAACCGGTGACCAAGAAACTGACCAACTGTGTATAACATTCCATTCACGTGAATACTTCATATAAAAGTGGGAGATCATGAGGATCTCGTCCCTTTCCCTTTTCCCTTCTGCTTATGGCTGACATTAGGAGAGCCCTCAAAGACTACCGAAAACAACACTGAAGACTGTTGGTTGCTGCCTTGCAGCGGTGGCAAGGTCTATACTTGAGCAAAGCCTATTAGCCATTATCCACTGGGAAAGAAAGTGGTGCTTACCATGGTGATGTGAGCAATAGCAGCAAGTTGGAGAATTTAATCACTATTTAGCATTTATATAGCATTTCCACATGCAAATCATTGAAGAAATATTAGCTAATTAATCCACAAAACAGAGCAGTGGGGCAGGTCTTGTAAAAATATCCATGATTATACTACAGTTAAATCTAATTAAGGGTAAAAATTACTTTCCTAAAGGCATAAAAATGCTATTGTCAAGATCTAGATCAGCACTCAGGGCCCCCTGATTCACACATCTGTATCCTTCAGTGAGGATGTGCTGCCATGATTGTTACCATTTTCATAACCACAGAATCACACAACCCAGTGGTTGAGATTGGAAAGGACCTCTGGAGGTCATCTGACTCAACTCCCCTGATCAGGTGACATCAGTTACCTGAAAAAACAGTAGGGTTATCAAAATGCTTTGGAGAATGACTGCTTCTCTGAGCAGTCATATCTGAAGAAAGTGATGGGTATAGTATGGGGGACTACAGTGGGTCCGTGGATTCCCTGACAGAGGGCATGGGAACAGAAATTAGCCTTGAAGATATGAAGGCCTACCCGTGAGAAAAATGGGAGTAAAGGAGTATCCGGAGATATTAAGGTGTACCTGTGAGAGAGAAGGGAGTAGAAGAGTAACATTGATGATAGCAAAATAAGCCAATGAGATGTTACTGCTGTAACTTGTAACCAATAGTGAAGAGACACATTAATTGGTAAAACTGTATAAAAAAGCACTTGTGGCAATAAATGGCATCTACTACTTTCATCCTGGAAGAACTTGGTCTATGACGTTTGTCTGTCTCAACCACGACATATGGTGACCCCAACGTGATCCTGCATGAAGAGGATCTCGCATGAAGAAGAGACAGCGGTGAAGCTGTGACAGCCAAAGACGAGCTGTGGAGACGGAGCCTGGTACAGCTGATAGAGCAGCAGGGGGGAGCTGCCAAAGTTCCTGATCCTTGAAAAGACACCACACCAAGAGCTGGTGAGCTACTGGGAGCATGGGGGGGAACTTATCTAAAGAAGAGGGTATTATATTATCTACATGGAAATTGCTTCTGAAGAAGCAGGGTATTAGCCTTCTGGAATTGACTTTACAAAGGACCTCACTATGGGGCAAAGCACTACCCAAAGATCCAAAGAAACAACTAAACTGTTAACGACATGGCATTTGTTGCTAGACACTTTGAGAGGATTAAAAGAGCAATGGGAACAGGCAGAGACAGCGGACGGGGGTGGCTTCTCTGGACTAGATTTGGGGAAAAAAAAAAAAAAAGTGCACTGTTCCGAACCCCCCTGTTACTAATGATTCTCCAGCACCGTTCAAGTCCGCGTTATCTGATGACTCGGATGAGGATGACGGTCCGCAGCATTTTCTTGAAAAGTTAAAAGGAAAAGCACTATGTGCACGTGTTGCCCCGAGATCAGATAAAAACCATGAAAGACTCAAGCAAAATTAGACCTAGGCAATGTAACAGCTATAGATCATTTAGGACAGAACGATGGGGATTTGTTGAAAGGGGCGGGTATCCCCCAACTCTTGGAAGAGACACTAATTGGCACACCACAATTACAGGCACGATTAGTTTCTGAAAGCCTGAGGCAGTCAGCAGACCTTGCATATCAAGCTATGATAAAGGTGCCTGAAACAGACAAAGCAGCCAAATCATTTACAACTATTAATCAGGGTCCCTATGAGAATTACATGCAATTTATTGACCATCTTCAAGAGGCTATCAATAAGCCTGGCTCGTTGAAAAACAAAAAGGGGGAATTGTGGGAGATATGAGGGATTTTCTTGAAGTTAATGTGTGGATGGGTTTCTATTAAATGGAGATTTGTTACTGAACTAACCAGGCCCAAAGGAATTTCAAGGCCACCTCAAAAAGCTGAAAACAGGACCTGCTGTGGGAGTGAGGCAGTTCTACAATAACAGGGCCTCAACAAGATGTAAATCAACAGACCTATTAGCGGTGAGACTCGGGCGCGTGGACAGCTTGTGAACATGGACAATATCCAATCAGCTAATGCATGCTTGGAGCGTGGACCCATCCTTGTTGTGGTGCTGCGTTGCTTCTAGGCTTTGAATCATGGGTTGTCGGTGTTGATTCTTTTTGCTTCTGTCTCATTTCTTAGGTTTTGGCACATCTGGGGAAAGAGCTCATTATTCTACCTCCTTGCTGAAGTCAGTCTTTTCCCACTGGTCAGCTTTGGGGGGGTCAGAGTGCTCAGTGCTTCTCTGGATCAGACCGGTAGTAATTTGGGTGTGGAATGGAGCCAGACTGGTTTGATGTGGAGTTTGAACTGATTTGTTTTCATGCTGGGCTGGAGGTCTTGCCATCTCAGATGGAGGCGAGAGGGAGGTTTTATTTCCCCCCCGCCCCCCGCCCCCCCAGCAATGTTACTGATAGAGAAATGTAATACTGCATGAAGGAGTCTGAGGTTGAAATTTAAAGGCATCGCCAGTGGATCCATAGTTCTAATAAAGCTGGGAAATTGAACAAAAAATATATATATATTTTTTAATAGACTTATTCTGTGGTAACACGTTGTAAGAGACTTCTTAGTAAATTCACCGTGCTAGTCTTTGAGGTCATGGGAGAGAATGAAAGGATGGCTGTTTTTTGAGAACAATGGAATGCCAAATTTGGAACAAAGTTTTACCATACGAATTTTTGTATTTGCCAGAAAGCCCTTTACCTCTCTTGGGTCAAGAATTGTTAAGTAAATTGTAAGCTCAAATAACATTTTCTGAGAATTCTGTTTAGTTGCATGTCCTACAAGAAGCTGCTTGGATGGTGCAGATCTCCTTGCTGCAAGTGAGAAATCTCCAAGGAAATTTCAAATGCTGTGTTTCCATTAGTATTAACAGCCAATGTTTCGTTAAAGCCAACATTACATTGATAGAACTGAAACAGGACTTTGATCTGGTAAGGGAAAGCAATATTCAAAAAATATGACAGCCAAAATGGAGTTAGAAACTTTGAGGATATGTATGTATTTGTATATACCATATATGTATACAAATATGTATGCATTGATTTGTGATCTGAGTACATATTCAAGGTCCAATGCATGTATCTGATTCTGAACTGTTTTTGTTGTTTTTAAAAAAAAAAACCCAAACAAAAAGGCAGAGAAGTCGGGGAAACACCACAAAACCGATTGTCAAATGCATTGTATGTGATGAGTCACTTATATCTAAGTGGTGCAGCCCAAATTTGCCCTGTGATGAAACACTTTGCAAGTATGACCCAAAAACATGCTAAATCAGAAAGAACCTGCATTAGTTATGGTCAAATCACTAGTTAATGGTCAATGGAAAAGACCACATCAATTGATAACCTGGGGAAGAGGCTATGCTTGTGTCTCTGCAGATCAAGGGCCGCAGTGGTTCCCGGCACAAGATGTGAAACCTGTGTTATCTTCCTGACAACGATTGGTGCAGTTGCTGCATTTTGGATGCCTGCACAGACAAAGACTAACATGTGGACTGGCCAGGACTCCATATGCATAGCTATGGCATCTCTGGAAAACCTGTTCCACACATGCTTGGTTGGCATCCTCCTTGATGACTACAGCAGCATCACACAACTGTTTCAAAATAGTGGTCAGTGCAAAGGCATTGCAATGAACTGTAGCAATACCAACATGGCACTTTGTATTAATTGTCTCCCGGAAGCAGATACTGTACCACAGGAACTAGAATTGCTGGGATCTGTGCCTATGGACAGTTGTATCCAGCTGATTTGTGAAAAGAGTCAGAACAATATGCTAAAACATGAATGGATAAAACTGGAAAATGTTAATGCTACCCTTGGTGACTATAGAAATGAAACTCAGTGGTGTAATGCCTCGCAGAAGAATCCAAGGGGTGTAGTTAACAATGTAGGACAGCGACCTCAAATACTCCTGTATGGTATATTCTTGACCTGCGGAGATAGAGCCTGGCCAGGAATTCCTTCTAATGCTGTCAGAGGACTATGTAGTTTGGGACGATTAACTCTCTTAATGCCCAATGTATCTATGATAATAGATCACAGAAGAGCAAGACGGGAAAAACACTTTTTGCATATATATAAGTCAAAATGTGATGATAATGTAGATTTTTGGGGATCAGGATTAAGGGGTTTAGGATCTCTTGTACCTGGTGTTGGCACAGCTAAAGCTTTAAATACTTTGGAAAAATTAGGATGCTGGCTAGTTAAGCAAACTAACAGAACTTCTATAGGCTTTAAGTGGACTTTTGTTAGATGTAGATTCTGTAAGACATGCTACACTGCAGAATAGAGCTGCAATAGACTTTTTGTTATTAGCTCAAGGACATGGGTATGAAGATTTTAATGGGATTTGTTCAATAAACTGTTTAGTGGTTTGGGGCTTTCAGGGTGGTTGCTATCAGTAGTGAAAATGGGACTGACTGTTTTGATGATTGTTGTGGTTGTGTTACTAATGTTGCCATGCATGACTTCTCTGCTGCAAAGGGCCCTGCAGCGGACAATGAAGGCATTTTTTTTAGCGCAAAAACAAAAGCGGGATCTGTGGTGGGTCCGTGGATTCCCTGACGGAGGGCATGGGAACAGAAATTAGTCTTGAAGATATTAAAGGCCTACCCATGAGAAAGATGGGAGTAAGGGAGTATCCGGAGATGTTAAGGATCTACCCGTGAAAGAGAATCACAGAATCACAGAATCACAGAATGTCAGGGATTGGAAGGGACCTCATAAGATCATCTAGTCCAATCCCCCTGCTGGAGCAGGAACACGCAGATGAGGTGTCCAGGCAGGTCTTGAATGCCTCCAGAGTAGGAAACCCCACAACCTCCCTGGGCAGCCTGTTCCAGTGTTCTGTTACCCTCACTGAGAAGAAGTTTCTTCTCAAATTTAAGTGGAACCTTTTGTGTTCCAGTTTGTACCCATTACCCCTTGTCCTATCATTGGTTGTCACCGAGAAGAGCCTGGCTCCATCCTCATGACACTCACCCTTTATATATCTGTAAACATTAATGAGGTCACCCTTCAGTCTCCTCTTCTCCATGCTAAAGAGACCCAGCTCCCTCAGCCTTTCCTCATAAGGGAGATGCTCCACTCTCTTAAACATCTTCGTTGCCCTGCATTGATGATAGCAAAATTAGCCAATGAGATGTTACTGCTGTAACTTGTAACCAATAGTGAAGAGACACATGAATTGGTAAAACTGTATAAAAATGCACTTGTGGCAATAAATGGCATCTACTACTTTCATCCGGGAAGAACTTGGTCTATGTCGTTTGTCTGTCTCAACCACGACATTATAGTCTCATCTTTATAAAAAGGCATCAAAGGACTGAATTCCCTAGTTGAGAAATTGACAGCAGTTAAGGGTGATCTGCCAAACTGTATTTTTCTTTCCCAAATGAAAGTATAAGCATGCTAATAGAAACTCAGTGAGACACTCTGACAGTACCTTGCCAAGGGGAGAGGTGGTGTTTATCACTAGATTGAGACCACCCTACTTCCAAAAAAAGCAGGAGCTCCCAGACCCTGCTGAATTCAGGACTTTTTCTGGGCCAGGAGATGCTGCCTTTCTCAAATTTTGGCACTTAGCATTCCTGCTACTCCACTCTCCTGTTGAAGGCCGTTCAAGGTCTTTCCATGTATCTTTTTCACTCCAATGCCATAGGCTTCTCTGGCTCGCTAATTTTCACTTTGTGAGCATTTTCTCCTAAGCAAGCAGACTAAAAGAGGCATAAAGCATGTGGAAGCAACCTCTTCTCTCTACTGCCTCTACAGTCTATTAGCATGCCTTAGCATTGCTTTTTTTTTCCATCCCCAAAAGGCAAACACAAAGATAACAACTATTATTACTCTGAGGTGAAAACAAATCTATATGATTTAAATAAAAACAGCTCAACTAAAGTTATAGACTATCTTCCTCCAAGCTCCTGGTGATGTAACTTGGGTTTTATGTAAAGAATCACATACAGTCTTATCCAGCTCTAATCTGTTCTCAGACTCAACTAATCCACGCTCTTTCCATTGCTATGCAGATTTTTCCTTTTTTCCTCTTTTATTTTTACATCAACTGCCCTGCTACTGCTGAAGTAGAAGTGATTTTCCAAAAAACACAAAAAAATATTGCTGGGTATTTTGATTTAAAGGATTAAAAGAACCAGAGAGTCAGAAATGTAATTCAAAATATTTTATGTCATAAAGAAGCTACTTTGGATTCTAAAGAAATCTGAAATAGTGCTAGAAGGAGAAATAATACCTAAAATATCAATGATATAACCTCTCCCTGAAAAAGGCTTCCTTCATTAAAAAAAAGCCTATATTCTTTAAGTAATAAGAAGGCTGAAATTCCTTTGAGTATAAGTAAACATGGAGCATTAATGGTCTCTCAACACTGTGGTAAGAAATATGCCTCTAATTCTCGTTATGTGACCCAAGAGAGGGTCATTAGGTCTGTAACCAGTGAAACTAAAATGTGAAAACTTTCTTTTTTATGATTGGACTACTCAGAGACCAAGAGGTGAATAATAACCTACTATCAAAGTATTCTCTTCTCTGCATTAGCAGTGGCTCTATACAGCCCCTTTTTCCTCACCTAAAACTTATTGTACTCTGTTTAAGGCAGATCACTTTATTCAACATACGATTTCTGAAAAAGTAGAAAGATCATAAAAACTACAACAAAGTGGCTAATATAAAAAAGTTAAAAGTCAATGCAGCAACTTTCTGTTATCTCTCTGGGTATTGTTACAGTTGTGCTACAGTTCTACAGCTGCTCTACAGCACTCTGCATGCGTTCTCAGCTACAGCTGTATTATTCAATGCATATGAGTTACTCTCCAAGCAATACCAGACCCTTGAAAGACTCTCATTTTAGATTGGTATTCCTTCTTCTTCAACTCAAGTCTAACTCAAACAATTCTAAAATAATTAAACCCCCGAGAACTTATACTTTAAGGTGTTCCCTCTTTGCCAGAAAACCTCTTTCAAACAATTAAGAAATTTGTGTTATTTTTGTTGTCTGATGCTATATTTTGCCCATTTGCTAAATATCCTTTTGTCAGGTATCTGATACTGAGCACAGTATTCCAGTAGTCTCTGTGCCATGCTGGAAGCACTAATACCCAATTCGATTTTGGTACCCAGTTCCTTTGATCCAAAATATATTTTGCACTTTCTTTTCCAAGTGGCACTCTAAAAATATTTTTACACTTCATCTTTCTCCTTATACTCCTTACTAGACTGATGTAAGTGATATATCACTTTATCGATAAGATTTAGCCCTGTTAGGGGCTGGTTGTGCTAAATGTTCTTTACCTTTTCTTTATACCAGGTACCACTATTTACCACATCTTATTTTCCAGTTCAGGAAGAACTACTTTTTCCTAAATCTAGTGATATTACTGTTCATATTCCTAGGGCAAGATTACATTGACACATACATTCTTATATTTTAGGGATTTATTATGCAAAAGAAGCAACTGGACATCCTTTAATATGAACAATACTGCCCTGGTTTTGGCTGAGCTAGTTTTCTTCCTAGTAGCTGGTATATTGCTCTGTTTTGTATTTAATATGAGAAGAATGTTGATAATACACTGATGTTTTGGTTGTTGCCAAGCAATGTTTATACTAAATCATGGACTTTTCAGTGAGAAGGCTGCAGGTGCACAAGAAACTGGGAAGGAGCAAAGCCGGGACAGCTGACCCAAGCTGGCCAAAAGGGTATTTCTTACCATATGACATCATGCTCAGTATATAAACTGGAGTTGGCCAGGAGGCAAATACCGCTGCTCAGGAACTGATGGGCTATTAGTGTTGTGGGCAGTGAGCAATTGCATTGTGCATTATTTGTTTTGTATATTCTATTATTATTATTTATTTTCTCTTCCTTTGCTGTCCTATTAAACTGTTCTTGTCTCAGCCCATGAGTTTTTTTCCTTTCCTCTCTTTCGATTTTCTCCCCTATTCCATGTGGTCCTAGTTGCCAGCTGGGGTTAAACCACGATAATTACCAAACTTGACAGGATAAACAACAACATGCTTTCACATATCTGAGAGCAGACACATAGCATATTGCAAAATGATTTATCTGCATTCTGAGGACACTTTACTACATTTGTATTAGTTTATGTCCAATGTTTAAAAAACTCACAGTTGGATTATTCATCTGCCATAGCCTTAATACTAGTATTTTAAGCCTAATTTTTCAAAGTGACTAGTAATTCTGGCTATTGGAAGGAGCCCGAATTTAAAAGGGTAGATGTTCAGCACTTTCTGGAAACCAGTCCATTTTATATGTCAAATGAAATTATTCCTGCATTTCTTGTGGTGAATTTGCTCTACCTCTTTTATCAGCAAATGGACCTTGAGAGGAAGAGTGGAAGAGATGGTGAAACAGGGAACAGAGAAAACTAACAAAACCACTAGCAGACAATATTAGACAAACTCCACGATTGGCTTATAGTTTGTTTTTGCTTCAGAAATTTTTGCCCAGAAGCTTGTAAAATGTGTTTTACCTTGTTTGGAAACAGCCTGCAGCTTCAAACAATCCAGTCAGACTGGCCACATTATTTTTTTTTTTCCTTTCAGAGTGCATTATTGGGCAGCTGCAATGATGTTCAATGATTAACCTTCAGTTAAAGAAATGTCTTCCTCCAAAACTGAAGAGATACCATGATCTGGTTTACGATGCTGTGCTTAAAACAAGACCATTTGAAGAAAACCCCACCAGGTCATTATTTAAATGGCAGAAGTTCTGGGACATGTTTATATCAATCAGTCCTGCTACTCTTTCAATGCTGACTACAAGAGGAGCACAGGAAATCCAGCTAGCTAATTGACTGGAGGTAATTCACTGCCCAGCATGAGAAGTGCCATTTTCTCCTCTCCTTCCCCAAGACTACAAACTGTAAGCCAGCTGTATTGGGGCCTCAACACTCTCCATGCAGCTGACTCTTCAGACCTCTAAGATGCATAGACTTCTCCCCTGATTTGGCTTTTGAATACTGTTACAGTAACAGGAAGCTATTTCTGATAATCACACTCAGATAATGAATGAGCCTTATGACTATGATGAGTAAAGCTTCACAGGATCCTGAGCCCACAGAAGAGATCACAGCTATCTTGCTCACTTTGAGAAATTCATGTCTGGGGCAGATACATTTTTGCTCCCCAGTGATGAGGCTTTAGGAAGGGTTGCTGCACAGGGACTTCAGGTGCTGCAGCATAGGGTGAGCCTGGGCTTGGAAGGTGCCATGTGGACACAGCCCTGCTGTAGCAAAAGAGGAAATACAGCAGACATTTTGCGTTTTAACTGATTTATTGTTACTGTTGTTACACTGAAAAAGACTTGGAAAGAAACTTAATGCTGCAGTATATCTAATTCTAATCAGAAACTGTTGGGCACATAGAAGCAGCTGTTCTACATTCTTGCTGTTGCCATTATTATGATGTGAAAAATTAGAAAATTGTATCTCAGAATTTCCCAGACCAAAGCCCTTTATGTCAAAAGCATATACAGACCATAAGATGATAACTGAAAGGGCTACAACAAAGGGTTCCTCTGTAAATTAAATCTGTCTCCTTTATAGGAATACATTATTATAGATATTAATTACATAACATACTTTTTTTCTACAGGAACCAGGTCTCATTCAGTGTTCTGAATGCATGGTTGTTCGTCATTTCTTTATTTTCAACATTCAGTCTGTAACTGAATTATATTATTTACTATAAACTGTTCAAACCCAGCACTGAATACACTATTATTAATTTATTTCTGAGCTTCTTAGACAATGCTACTACAGTGTTTTTGTTGGAATTTACACAGACAGATGAATTTATCTTCAAAAAAACCCTATGAGGTGAGGAAGTGCATTGATTCACATGTTATAGACAGGGAATATGCCACAGAGATTGAAAGCAAGATGTGAAGTAATTTTGGGTAACCAATTTGAAAAACTTGGGGCCTAATTCTTCAGAGTAAAATATTGTCATGGTTTAACCTGAGCTAGCAATATAACCACGATACCCGCTCACTCCCCCCCACCCCTATAGGGGAGAGAATCAGAAGGGAAGGGAGAAACTTGGATTGAGATAAACACAGTTTAATAAAATAACAAAATACTAATACACTAATATATACATATAATATATACATATAATAGAAATAGAATAAAATATAAACAGAATATAAAATAAAAGATACTCAATGCAATTCCTCATGAACTCCATCCGCACTGAACAGCCAGTCCCAGGAAACAGCACCCTGGTCCCAATAGCTGATCCCAGAGAAAGAAAAGAGGAAAAATGCAGAAAGGCCCAGAGGCCTCTGCAAAATGGCAGGATGGCAAAAGGCCAAACTAAAGAAAGTCCCAAAAAGAACTCTCCTGGCTCTGACGAGAGCGTAGAAAGCGAAGAACAAAACTGGAAGAACCCAACTCTCCTTAAATATGAAGCATGATGCTAATGGGATGGAATGCTCTTATTGATCAGTCTGGATGTCAGTCAAGGTCTGTCATCCATGCCCCCCTTCCTCAATGCCTCACACCTGTGGGCAGAGTGCTCGGAACATCCTTGGCTCTTAGACCAGATCAATTAAAAACATTAACTCTGGCCTGGGGTTTTATCTTCTTGTTCTCAAACTAAGTCCAAATAATGACCGTGCTAGCTATGAAAAAGAAAGTTTTCTAACTGCATGAAGAAAATTAACTCATTTTCAGTCAAAACAGCACAAATATATATCAAAAGCACCTTATCTGTTCATAAGAAAGTTCCTGTTGACTTTGGGTTCAATTATAAATGCTGAGTGTTCCCTCAAATCAGGTTCTCAGGGGCTTATTCTGGATACCCAGAAAGTGAGGATCATGCATATCATTTCCCCGGTCATATCAGAGGAGACATGATCTCTGTCTCAGAGTATATGACCTAATGCAACAAATAGAGCTGAGACCAGAGTCATGGTCCTCATCCTTGTTTATTCTTCTGTGGTGCTGTGAATGTATAAATTGGAGTCAGACAACAATCTCACTCCTTCCCATTGCCCTGTATGAGGTAGGGCCCTGTGAACAAATTATTAAGTAGCAAAGCAATCATAAAAAGAGAAACGCATTCATACTGGACAGGTGACTTTCTTCAGATGTTTTTAGAATATTTTGTGTGCTCAGTTTTATAAGAACAGTAATATAATATTATATTTATTTCACAATATGTTTTGTTCCACTAGACCTAACAGCAACCTTTGTTAGCAGAGTGTCCTGATTTTGTTAAAAACAAGGCAAGTTTCTCTTTCAGTGAATTTTTCTTTCAGTTAAACTCTTCTTAGTAACTGCACTTTTCTGAAGTTGGATACGTGTTTTGGTAGACATAGCAATGGAATGCAAGGTCGCTGATAAGGATGCACGTCTCGTAAGTGAGAGGGGCAAGGAGGAGCGAACCGAACAGGCGACTAAAACTGACCAACTAGGTATTCCATCCCATTCACGTGATACTTCATATAAAAGTGGGAGATCACGAGGGTCTCATCCCTTTTTCTTTCTTCGACTATGGCAGACATCTGGGAAGGACCCTGCCTGCTGTCCCTGCAAATCTGAGGCCTAGTGACAGACCCTGCATCTTTGAATCCAGTTCTGGTTTGCTGCAGAGTCCAATCCAGGACTTCTGGATGCCTGCTCTGCTGCTGCCAGAGCAGCCGGTTCTGAGTTGCAGGGAATTTCAAGATTGGTTTTGTATATTTTGTATTATTTTCTCTGTTTTATTAGTAGCATTAGTAAAACATTTTTAACTTTTTTCCAACTTATTAGTCTGTCTCTCTTTTCCTCCTATCATCCGTCCTTAGTGGAAAGGGGGGGAGGCTGGGGGGGAGAGGAGGTTGACAAAGCATCTGCCACAATTTATTGTCACCCTGCAATCTAAACCTTGACACAGAGTTTTATTGTTTTATTGCTGTAACCCTCAGACAGATTCCACTCCTCTGTTATTTCCCTTCTGCCTTGTGCAATTTCTTTGATGCAGAATATGGTTTGCTTTCTTTTAACATAATTGAATACAGAGCACACTTCAGAGTTGTGAATAATTCATAACAAGGAATCCCTATTAGAGAATTTGCACCCAGTATTTGTAGAAGACACAGGAAATCGCATCATCTATGACCTCTTGACAGAAAAACTGCTTTAGAAATTATTGGGTTATTCTAACCATAACTTAAATGCACTGACTCTTTAAATAAGGAAGTAGGAAATGCCACCCATGTAATTTTTTTTAATATGGAGGCACAATCAGTATTATTCTCTTTCTATGGAAGATGCTTTATTCATTATTTCAAGCCTAGCTAAATAATAGGTAGGCCAACTATTTTTTTAATATGAAAATCTTCTTATCTATTGAACACATTAGCCCCACAGATGTCAAGTCATTCATTGAATTGATAAGGTGACTGCTCATTTTCCATATTTTCAATGGAATTATTTCCACTTCAGTGCTAAAATATAGAAAAATCAAAAATATAGCAAATCAATTCCCTCCTTGTGCTAAAAATTAGTATAGCACAAACTAATCAATGCTGTCAAACACTAGTGCAAAAGCTGTGACGATAACTGTATCAGTAAGGAAGTAAATTGCTTATTATACCAAACTAGAAAAAAAAAACCTCATCAGCCAAAAAACATCTGATTCACAAAAATACAGACTGTGGGTCTATTGTTCTTAAAAGCAGACAAGTTTGTTCTCCACATTATTCAAACTACTTCTACTGTAATAACACAGGCCCCAGCTGACACCCTGCAGTTAGGGTTGAATTGGGAGAGCAGGACCTAGTTCTCACTTTTGTTGATGACTTCCCCCATGACTAAGTACAGCTGCTCTATACCTCTGCTTCTCCATCTGCAAACAGGGGTAAATATGTCCCTGCTGACTAGTGGTGTTGTGATGACAATATGACTAATATCTGTAAAGCATTCAGGTACTTGAATCATAAAGTCATAGAATATCTCAAGGTGGAAGGGACACAATAAGGATCATTGAATCCAACTCCCTGTCCCTCTCAGGAATACCTAAAAATAAATTATATGGCTAAGAGCATCATCAAGACACTCCTTGAACTCTTGACAGGCTTGGTGCCATGACTACTTCCCTGCAGAGCCTGTTCCTGTGACAGACCATCTCTCAGTGAAGAACCTTTTCCTAATGTCCAATGTGAACTTCCCTGATGCAACTTCATTCCATTTCCTCGTGTCCTAATGCTGGCCACCAGAGAGATGAGATCAGCACCTCCTCCTGCACTGCCCCTCCTTGAGCAAGTTGTAGACTGCAATGAGGTCATCCCTCAGCCTTCTCTTCTCCAAGCTGAACAAGCCAAGTGACCTCAGCCACTCCTCATAAGTCTTGTCCTCAAGACCTTTCACTGCAAGGGCAAAAACTCATGGACTCCACACAATCCAATATGAATTCAAGCGAAGCCATTTATTACAGAAACAAGCCCCCTTATATATGCAGTTATTTCCTGATCACGCGTCCACGCTCCAAGCATGCATTAGCTGATTGGATATTGTCCATGTTCACAAACTGTCCACGCACCCGAGTCTCACCGCTAATAGGTCTGTTGATTTACATCTTGTTGAGGCCCTGTTATTGTAGAACTGCCTCACTCCCACAGCAGGTCCTGTTTTCAGCTTTTTGAGGTGGCCTTGAAATTCCTTTGGGCCTGGTTAGTTCAGTAACAAATCTCCATTTAATAGAAACCCATCCACACGTTAACTTCAAGAAAATCCCTCATATCTCCCACAATTCCCCCTTTTTGTTTTTCAACGAGCCAGGCCTTGTTTACAATGCGCTGAATCATCTTTGAAATACACTGCAGCATACAACATATGATTAACAACAATGATTACAGTTACATATAATGTAGCTAAGCCTTACATAATAAGATCAAACAACTACCCACCTATTTCCAAGCTTTTAAACCATTTGTCATACCCTAATTCTACTATGACTATCTTATTAACGTGCTGTTGTAGTTTGTCTAAAGTACTATGAAGAGATTCAGAAGGAGGGGACAAGCTAATACAACACATTCTCTCAAATTCTTCACAACCATGACCTAATGTTAAAAGTAAAAGATCTATAAATGTGAGATTTTGTAGAGTAGTATGCCTAATACCATAACATCTGCTATTAATTGAGTTAGTATCTCAGAAGTTAGATTAACCTGTTTAAAAGACCAATAGCTTAACTTTGATATGTCTTCTAAAGCTTTACCAGCTGCTAGACTAGGGAGAAAGAGTGCAATAGATACTATGGTAGGAATGTCTCATAATCTTACCTCATTTTTGCATTGACTATCTAAGTGTAATATCACCCTTTTGACTCTCCTGCTTGTTCAAATTGCCATTCTCCACAAAAGGTACACCACCTGCTTGATAATAGGCTTCTAGACCACCAGGTCTGTGAGCATCTATAACACTGAATTAGGATCCACGGTTTACATCTGAAACAGTTCTCACAACTTATCTCCTACCTGTCCGTCTGCATCCGTTAAATCTTTGTTGTCTTTATTCAGCCATGGCTTGACCCATTTCTTGGGAATCCACTTCAATTCTTGGCCTGTAATGACACAAGCATAACCTTTTCCCTAGGTTATCAATTGATGTAGCCTTTTCCATTGACCATTAACTAGTGATTTGACCATAACTAATGTAGGTTCTTTCTGATTTAGCATGTTTTTGGGTCATACTTGCAAAGTGTTTCATCACAGGGCAAATTTGGGCTGCACCACTTAGATGTAAGTGATTCATCACATACAGTGCTTTTGACAATTGGTTTTGTGGTGTTTTCCCTACTTCTCCCCTCTTTTTGTCTTCGAAAAAAAAAAACACAAACACAAACCAGTTTGGAATCAGATACGTGAGTTTGAGTTGGACCTTGACTATGTACTCAGAATCACAAATCAAATTTAGAGGTTCCTCCTTAAAAAGCTCTAAGTAATGTAAAGCTTCGCCAAGTTCTGCTAATTGGGTTGAACATTCCATAATTTTCACAGAATGATGCCAATTGTTATCTTCACGCCAGACCACTACAGCTTTATGAGACTTCCCAGAACCATCAACAAAAACTGTGCAAGCATATAGGATCAGACCAGATACAAGTATGGTCTGTGACCTGATGTTAAAGACTTGCACGTTCTGCAGCAGTTTACATTTAGGCATGATAAAAGCTGTGCTGTTAAGAAAATCAGCTAGTGCAATTTACAAGGACATAGATTACAAATAAAAAAAATCAGAATTAAATTTCACAAATGGTACAGATATGACAAAAGGATCATGGCCTATTAAGACTTAAATTCATTCCCTGCATTTCTTGATCAGAGTAAGAATCCATATATCAGTCTGTTAGCATTCTCATCATACTGTCCCACAATAGCCATAGGTTGTTTCCATGTTGTAGCTATAAAAAGTCAAATCTGCAAGTCCAGTTGAATGCAGTCAGCCTGTAAGGTTGTCATAAATTTCATCAAGGTTTCTAACTCCATTTTGGCTGTCATATTTATTGTATATTGTTTTCCCTTACCGGATCAAAGTCCTGTTTCAGTTCTATCAGTGTAGTGTTTGCTTTATCGAAACATTGGCTGTTAATACTAGTGGAAATACAGCATTTGAAATTTCCTTGGAGATTCGTTCCTTGAAGCAAGCAGATCTGCACCATCCAAGCAGCTTCTTGTAGGACATGCAACTAAACATAATTCTCAGAAAACATTATTTGAGATTACAATTTACTTAAGAAATCTTGACCCAAGTGAGGTATAGGGCTTTCTGGCAAATGAAAGAATTCATATGGTAAAACTTTGTTCCAAATTTGGCATTCCATTGTTCTCAAAAAACAGCCTTCCTTTCATTCTCTCCCATGACCTCAAAGACTAGCACGGTGAATTTACTAAGAAGTTTCTTACAACTAGTTAGCACAGAATAATTTTATAAAAAAAATTTGGTTTAATTTCCCAGCTTCATTAGAACTATGGATCCACTGGCAATGCCTTTAAATTTCACCCTCAGACTCCTTCATGCAGTATTACAGTTCTCTAGCAGTAACATTGCTGGGGGGCGGGGGATGATGAGCTCTCTCCCCAGATGTGCCAGAACCTAAGAAACAAGACTGAAGCAAAAAGAAACAGCACCAACAACCCCAGATTCAAAGCCGAGAAGCAAGGCAGTGCCACTTTTTATTTTTCACTGCAAATGAGAGTTTAGCAATTTAAATTCTTTTCTGGCCTCAAAATTAGCAAATTAACTTACAGTATCATACTTCATCCATTTTTTCCAAAGTTCTGCAGAACAACATTAATTGCAACACATCACTAAAACCCAGAATGCCACATTTAAGCCACATTCGAGTACAGTATCGTTTCAAGTTTTCTTTTATCAGAATATTTCCCCAAAAGTTACTCTAATGTGTAAGAATGCACCCTAAGAGGGAACAAGGTGGTATTTTAGCAGCGGAACCGGTTCCCATTTTGTAATTATCACCCCAAACAAAATTCTTTTGGTACCAGATATGTATATATGCAAACTAAAATACTGAGCTCAGATATGAAAACCAAATACCAAGTTCAAATATGCAGATGGATTACAGTTACTCTTATTCGAGACAATATCTCGATTTTTGCATTGCACCTTTGAACTGCTTACTGCCCAGCCAGGTGGACGTACCGCTGGGTCTCTCTGACAAAACAGGTCAGTGCGTGCTGGAGCCCAATTGGCACCCGCCCCCCCGCCGCCACAGCAAGCAAGGCTTTTATTAGTGTCTTATCTGGTGTGCTACGACTTTTATCCCAAAACCAGGATTCTTTATTTGGTGTGCATACAAAAGAGCCAAATATAGTACATCGAGATGAGACACAGCCTATCACAGAGTTGCGCAAGTCTGGATACTGGAATAAAGCTAGCATGCTAGAAAGAAAAAATAACAGCTACTACACACAAAATTTTACCATCACATTCACGCAGTAAAGAACTAAATGACTTATGATCTTCTGTATTATCACAAAACACACATTTTGAGTCCATGGATTCTCATTATTTAACAGTCTGCGAACTCACCATACCACACAACAAAGACCTACTAAAACTGCAACAAGCTTAAACAGATACCCGCAAAGAAAACAGGTTAATAAGGAAAGCATCTTGCACACATCAGCAAGTTTACTGTGACCTATGTGTTTTAGTTAATTCTCTCTCAGCTTGTTGAAGTTCAAACCGTTCCACCTGTAAAACTGTCTGAAATGATCTAATGATCTCTTGTAGACATTTATTTTGTCCTGCTCTTCTCACCTTAAAAACAACATTAATTGCAACAAAGTATGATACTTCAAGGTTCTGTCCTCTGGCCACTTTTCCCATTCATCTAACTTACACAGCAGCCACCATTGATCATAATATTTCACAAGATCTTCCTTCCTCATATTTCCAAGTGCTTTCCTATGTTTTAAAACACCTCCCAATACCGATTTCTTAGGAACACGACTGAAAACAGCCATTTCTGGCACCATCTCCTAAGTAAAAACCATGAGAAGAGGGAGGGAGGGGGGGAAGCACAGGGCTGCTTGCAGCGTGAGTGGGAAAAGTGGGGAGAAGGTATTACGGTGTACTTATACCACAAAGAAACAATTCTAACAACAACCAGTAAAACAATTAACTCACATTTCTGACAAGCTGCTTGATTTTCAGAGAGGCAATACACAGAAGCATGTAATATGTACTGTAAAACTCACAAATAACACCTTGATAGTAAACATTAGCATTCTCTACTGCTAATTTCAACATTAGTGCTTCCTTAGCTTCTAATTTTTCAATCTGCTTATTGATGGCCTCTTGAAGATGGTCAATAAATTGCATGTAATTCTCATAGGGACCCTGATTAATAGTTGTAAATGATTTGGCTGCTTTGTCTGTTTCAGGCACCTTTATCATAGCTTGATATGCAAGGTCCGTTGACTGCCTCAGGATTTCAGAATCTAATCGTGCCTGTAATTGTGTTGTGTCAATTAGTGTCTGTTTCAAGAGTTGGGGGATACCCGCCGCTTTCAACGAATCCCCATTGTTCTGTCCTAAATGATCTATAGCTGTTACATTACCTAGGTCTAATTTTGCTTGAGTCTTTCATAGTTTTTATCTACTCTCAGGGCAATACGTACACATACTCCTTTTCCTTTTAACTTTTCAAGAAAATGCTGCAGACCTTCACCCTCATCCGAGTCATCAGATAATGCAGACTTGAACGGTGCTGTACTCAAATGTGGCTTAAATGTGGAATTCTGGGTTTTAGTGCTGTATTGCAATTAATGTTGTTCTGCAGAACTTTGGAAAAAATTTGGTGAAGTATGATACTGTGAGTTAATTTGCTAATTTTGAGACCAAAACTAATTTAAATTGTTAAACTCTGATTCACATTGAAAACAAACAAACAAACAAAACACACACACACAAACAAAACATAACAAAATAACCAAACAAACAAAAACAAAAACCAAACAAAACAAACCTTAAATGCTGTGACGGATGTGAACATGGTATTGTATGAGGTTGTATTTAAAAGTTGCTAAAATATGAACTGATTTGTATCTAGGAAAATTGAATAATGGATTGATGTTTAACACGCTGGTTTGTGACATCTGTGAATTGCAAAAGGTAAATGGAGCTAATGAATGTAACTATTGCTGAGCTACTTGGAATTGCATATAAAGTGTATTATGTTTGGAATGAAATGGGAAAACAACAAAGCAAAATATCCCAGGCCTGTGAAGTACAGTTTGAATATAAATTTCAGGGCTGTGTCGAGCTGCAAGATAAACTCATCTCATTGTAACAGAGGAGTTTGGCAGAGCCTTCCACTTCGTACCAGCGATTACGCCACCTGCGCGGCCTTGGCTACATCTGAACTGCAGCAAGAAGAGAAAGAAAAGAAAAAAAAATGGAAAAACCTGGTTGCCTGCTGCTAAGTGGAGAAAGGGAGGCTTTATTCCCCCCGCTCTGTTTTTTTTCCTGGAGTGTTGTCATCCATCCTTGTTGTGGCCCTGCTTTGCTTCTCAGCTTTGAATCAGGGGTTGTTGGTGCTGTTTCTTTTTGCTTCAGTCTTGTTTATTAGGTTCTAGTACATCTGGGGAAAGAGCTCATCATTTTACCTCCTTGCTGAAGTCAGTCTTTTCCCACTGGTCAGCTTCGGGGGGGTCAGAGTGCTCAGTGCTTCTCTGGATCAGACTGGTACTAATTTGGGTGTGGAGTGGAGCTGGGTTGGTTTGATGTGGAGTTTGAACTGATTTGTTTTCATGCTGGGCTGGAGGTCTTGCCATCTCAGATAGGGGCGAGAGGGAGGTTTTATTCCCCTCCACCCCGCCCCCCCAGCAATGTTACTGCTAGAGAACTGTAATACTGCATGAAGGAGTCTGAGGGTGAAATTTAAAGGCATTGCAAGTGGATCCATAATTCTAATGAAGCGGGGAAATTAAACAAAAGAATTTTTTTAATAGACTTATTCTGTGGTAACACGTTGTAAGAGACTTCTTAGTAAATTCACCGTGCTAGTCTTTGAGGTCATGGGAGAGAATGAAAGGAAGGCTGTTTTTTGAGAACAATGGAATGCCAAATTTGGAACAAAGTTTTACCATATGAATTCTTTCATTTGCCAGAAAGCCCTATACCTCACTTGGGTCAAGATTTCTTAAGTAAATTGTAATCTCAAATAATGTTTTCTGAGAATTATGTTTAGTTGCATGTCCTACAAGAAGCTGCTTGGATGGTGCAGATCTGCTTGCTTCAAGGAACGAATCTCCAAGGAAATTTCAAATGCTGTATTTCCACTAGTATTAACAGCCAATGTTTTGTTTTCGCTTTTGTTTTTTTAAACAAAAAGGGGGGAGAATGAGGGAAAAAACCACAAAACCAGTTGTCAAAATCATTGTATGTGATGAATCATATCTAAGTGGTGCAGCTCAAATTTGCCCTGTGATGAAACACTTTGCAAGTATGACCCAAAAACATGCTAAATCAGAAAGAACCTACATTAGTTATGGTCAAATCACTAGTTAATGGTCAATAGAAAAGGCCACATCAATTGATAACCTGGGGGAGAGCCTATGCTTGTGGCTTTACAGATTAAGGGCCACAATGTGCATGAAATGTGAAACCTGTGTTATCTTCCTGACAGCGATTGCTGCAGCTGCTGCATTTTGGATGCCTGCACAGACAAAGACTAACATCTGGATTACTTTAGCCAACATGACTGACCAGGACTCCAAATGCCTAGCGATGGTGTCTCCGGAAAACTGGTTCCACACATGCTTGATTGGCATCCTCCTTGATGACTACAGCAGCATCACACAACTGTTTCAAAATAGTGGTCGGTGCAAAGGCATTGCAATTAACCATAACAATACCAACATGGCACTTTGGATTAATTGCCTCCTGGAAGTAGATATTGAACCACGGGAACTGGAATTGCTGGCATCTATGCCCATGTATGCTTTTATCCAGCTGGTTTGTTGAAAGTGTCAGAACAATATACAAGAACATGAATGGATAAAACTGCAAAATGTTAATGCTACTCTTGGTGACTATAGCAATGAAACTCGATGGTGTAATGCCTCATGGAAGAATCCTAGGGGTGTCATTGATAATGTGGGACAGCGACCCCAAAACCTCCTGTATGGTGTATTTTTGATCTGTGGAGATAGAGCCTGGCCAGGATTTCTTTCTAATGCTGTTGGAGGACTGTGTATGTTGGGACAATTAACTCTCTTAATGCCCAATGTATTTATGATAATAGATCACAGAAGAGCAAGACGAGAAAAACACTTTTTGCATGTATATGAATCAAAATGTGATGATAATGTAGATTTTGGGGGATCAGGGTTAAGAGTTTTGGGATCTCTTGTACCTGGTGTTGGCACAGCTAAAGCTTTAAATACTTTGGAAAAATTAGGATGCTATTTAGCTAAGCAAACTAACAGAACATCTAAGGCTTTAAGTGGACTTTTGTTAGATGTAGATTCCTTAAGACATGCAACACTGCAGAATAGAGCTGCAATAGACTTTCTGTTATTAGCTCAAGGATATGGGTGTGAAGATTTTGATGGGATTGGTTAAATAAATTTAGTGATTGGGGGCTTTCAGGGTGGTTGTTATCAGTAGTGAAAATGGGACTGATTGTTTTGATGATTGTTGTGGTTGTGTTACTGATGTTGCCATGCATGATTTCTCTGCTGCAAAGAACCCTGCAACAGAAAAATAAGGCAATTTTTTTAGCACAAATACAAAAAGGGGGAACTGTGGGGGACTATGGTGGGTCCGTGGATTCCCTGACGGAGGGCATGGGAACAGAAATTAGTCTTGAAGATATTAAAGGCCTACCCATGAGAAAGATGGGAATTAGGGATTATCCGGAGATGTTAAGGATGTACCCGTGAGAGAGAAGGGAGTAGAAGAGTAACATTGATGATAGCAGAAATAGCCAATGAGATGTTACTGCTGTAACTTGTAACCAATAGTGAAGAGACACATTAATTGGTAAAACTGCATAAAAATGCACTTGTGGCAATAAATGGCATCTACTACTTTCATCCTGGAAGAACTTGGTCTATTTCGTTTGTCCGTCTCAACCGCAACAAGTCCCCCACAGTAACATTCTAGGAATTAGGAATGGACTTGCTACCCTTTTCTGGTTTCACTGTTTTTTGGGTTTTTTTTTTAATTGAAATGATTCTATGATTCTGTTCTTCTGTCCCATAAGCCAGTATCAGAGACTGAAAAGAATCATGCCTCAAACATCGTGGCCTAGTAGCAGGGAATAGGTCATTCAGGATAAGGTGAATTGCGATTTACATACCAACTACAAGCTAAGGAGCCACAGACAAAGGCCATTTGGCTGATGATAGCAGAAGGTGGGTCATGTGCCAGAGGGAATGTAGCTCCATCTTCTGATAGGTCCAGCATGGCACAAAGGGAAAAGCTGAGACCCTTCAAGATGGCCGGAGACTTTTTTATTTTTCATAATAAAACCTGCACAAAAGACCAAAACTTATGCAAGCAGGCAACCCAGAGGGCTATAAAAAGGCTCACCTAGACCAGCACTGGAAGGGAGTCCACCATCCTGAGGACCACTCTGCCCACCAGTCTCGTTGCAGGAACCGAACTGGACACCTAAGAATGCTGCACTTCCAAACTACAAACTCCAGAATCCATGTTGCAGGACACCAGAGGCCACACATCACTGGACCCAGAATACAAGTGGTAGGCACAATACAAGCGAACAGATAAGTCTGTGTGTGGACCAAGGTAAGAAAACAGACTGTTAAGTACTATCTGGGTGGTTGGGGACATTTTGAGAGGAGAAACAAGGTGAAAGGAGAAGCCTGCCACAATGCAGCATCTCGGATAGGTTTACCTCCACACTGTAAATTGGTCTGCTTCCACTGCTGTAGCCACTCCCATAGGGCATTAGCCACCATCTAGAAGTCAGTATAGAGTACAAGCAATTTTTCTCATTCAGAAATTTCTCAGGCTAGTTGAATGGTTTTCACTTCTGCAAACTGACTTGACTCACACCTTCAGTGGCTTCAATGACTTGATGTGGAAATCTGCACAGCAGTTCTGATGAGGTCAGGGACCAGGTGGTTTCTGCCTCTTGTCCGATTTCTCTCACTCCTTCCTCCAATTTCTTTGCTGAAGGACTGACTTCCTGATCAAATCCTTCCTCCTCCTCCTCCTCCTCCTCCCCCTCCCCCTCCCTTACTAATGGATGATATGGACCCACTGATCTTCTTGTCCACTGTTTCTTTTTCACTACTGGGGCAATTACTGTAGTTGTGGTTGTTTGGGTCCCTAACTCAACCATGCTGTTCTCAGATGCAGTTTGGATCCCTGTCTCCACGATTTTATTTTTAGATGTAGTTTGTATCCTGGTCTCAGTCATGACATTCTCAGAGGTGGTTTGGGTGCTTGCCTTAACCACAGTCTTCCTATAGTACTGAACTGTGGCTCGGTAGGCACAGGCCTCAGTACAGTGCTAGAAGCTGCTGGTTTTCATTGGGATAGGCAAGGTACTCTTCTATCACGTGGTGTGTCGGTTTCCCAGTGTTACTTGCCTGTTCAGGTGTAAAGTCCCAGGCTATGGGATGTGCTAACTGCCCTAGGAATCTGCCCAAATCCTTCCACACACCCTGCCACCCAGTTTTCTCCTCTTACAACAGGACAACACTAGATTCCACAAACCCAACAATATATAATACCGTGTTCATTAGTAGTATTAAACAGCTCACGGAAGGGTGAACAAGGACCTTGGAAGCCTGCATAATAAAACCACGCACATCAATCCCGGGTAGGAAGAGGGAGATGCATTGCCTCATCCTCTCCAAAAGATAGCTCCAGTAAGGCCATCAATGCCAGGGCAAAGGGCACAGGCATTGCTTGTATTAACATGTTCCCAATCTCAGCAAAATAAAGGGTTAAGCAGCACAGCCAACAAACTCTGTGACCTGCACAGAAGCTTGCCACTTAATAACTGCTATAGCTCTATCATGCTTAATACAAAACTGCTGTTGTCTCGTGCACCACATTGGGTGCCAAAGAAGGACTGTGGCGGGTTGACCTTGGCTGGCCACCAGGTGCCCACTAAGCCACTCTATCACTCCCCTCCTCAGCAGGACAGGGAGAAAATAAGATGGAAAACAACTCATGGGTCAAGATAAAAGAGGTTTAATAAAGCAAAAGCAAAGTCTGCATGCGGAAGCAAAGGAAAACAAAATATTTTATTCTCTACTTTCCATCAGTAGGTGATGTCTGGCCACTTCCTGGGAAGTAGGGCTTCAGTAGGTGTAGTGGTTGCTCCAGAAGACAAATGCCTTAGTAATGAATGCCACTCCCCCACTCTTTTCCTTATATTTTATTGCTGAGCAGATGTCATATGGTATGGAATATCCCTTTGATAAGTTTGGGTCAGCTATCTTGTCTATGTCCCCTCCTAAGATCTTGCCCACCCCAAGCCTACTGGTGAGGGGGAAATGTTGGAGAGGCAGCCTTGATGCACAGGCAGTGAAAGCAGGGACAGGTATCCTGGGAAGAGTATAGGGACACTGGTCAGTTATGCAGAGATGGGGTCAGGAAGGCCAAGGTGTGGCTGGAGCTGAACTTGGCAAGGGAAGGAAAGAATAACAAGAAGGGCTTCTACAGGTATGTCAACCAGAAAAGGAAGGTCAGAGGAAGCGTGCCCCCCACCTCCCAATGAGCAAGACTGCTAAACTGGTAACAATGGACAAGGAGAAGGCTGAGGTACTCAACAACTTCTTTGCCTCAGTCTTCACTGGCATACTCTCTTCCCACACTTCTCTAGTGGACTATGAACAAGACAGGGACTGGGGGAACAAAGTCCCTCCCACTGTAAGTGATCAGGTTTGTGACCACTTAAGGAACCTGAACATACATAAGTCTATGTGACCTGAGGAGGTGCATCCCAGAGTCCTGAGGGAATTGGCTGATGCAGTTGCTAAGCCTCTCTCCATGATATTTGAGAAGTCATGACAGTCAGCTGAAGTCCCCCATGACTGGAAAAAGGGAAACATGGTACCCATTTTTAAAAAGGGTAGAAAGGAGGACCCAGGAACCACCTACCTGTCAGTCTCACCTCTGTGCCTGGGAAGGTCATGGAACAAATCCTCCTAGAAGCTATTCTAAGGCACATGGAGGACAGGGAGGTGATTCGAGACAGCCAACATGGCTTCATCAAGGGCAAGTCCTGCCTGACCAACCTAGTGGCCTTCTATGATGGATTAACGTCCTGGTTTTGTTAAAAACAAGTTTCTCTTTCAGTGAATTTTGCCTGTCAGCTAAAGCCTTCATATTAACTGCATTTTCCTGGAGAACCAGACACAGGTTTTGGTAAACCTAGCAATGGAATGCAAACTTATTGATAAGCATGGATGGACATCTCGCGAGAGGGGCAACGAGAAACCGGTGACCAAGAAACTGACCAACTGTGTATAACATTCCATTCACGTGAATACTTCATATAAAAGTCCAGGAGATTCCTTCATATAAAAGTCCAGGAGATTCCTCCAGTGCATTGATGATAAATTCCTCATGCAGATGGTGGAGGAGCCGACTAGGAGAGGTGCACTGCTGGATCTCATCCTCACTAACAAGGAGGGTCTGATCGAAGCAGTAAAGGTTGAGGGCTGCCTGGGTTGCAGTGACCACGAGATGGTGGAGTTCAGCATCTTGGGTGGCAGGAACAGAATAGCAAGTAGAATTGCAACCCTGGACTTTAGCAGGGCTAACTTTGGCCTTTTCAAGCAATTGCTGGGGGAAATCCCATGGGCAACACTGCTTGAAGGTAAAGGGGCCCAAGATAGCTGGATCACATTCAGAGATTGCTTTTTCCACGCTCAGGATCAGAGCATCCCCACACGTAGGAAGTCAAGGAAGGGAGCCAGGAGGCCTGCGTGGTTGTATAGGGATCTGTTGGGTATGCTCAAGCAGAAGAGGAGAGTTTACAGGTCATGGAAGCAGGGGCTGGCCACTTGGGAAGAATATAAGGCTGCTGTTAGAGGATGTAGGAAGGCAGCTAGGATAGCCAAGGCCTCCTTAGAATTACAGCTGGCAAGAGGGGTCAAGGACAGCAAAAAGAACTTTTTCAAATACATAGCAGATAAAACTAATACCAGAGGCAATGTAGGCCCACTGATGAATGGGGTGGGTGCCCTGGTGGCAGAAGATACAGAGAAGGCAGAATTACTGAATGCCTTCTTTGTCTCTGTCTACTCTGCTGGAGGCTGTCCTGGGGAGCCCTGTACCCCTGAGACCCCGGATGAAGCCAGGTCAATGGAGGAGTTTGCTTTAGTCGATGAGGACTGGGTTAGGGAGCAATTAAATAGTCTGGACATCCATAAATCCATGGGTCCAGATGGGATGCATCCGCGGGTGCTGAGGGAGCTGGCTGAAGTCATTGCTGGACCGCTCTCCATCATCTTTGCCAAGTCTTGGGAAATGGGAGAGGTGCCCGAGGATTGGAGGAAAGCAAATGTCACTCCAGTCTTCAAAAAGGGCAAGAAGGAGGACCCGGGTAATTATAGACCGGTCAGCCTCACCTCTGTCCCTGGGAAAGTAATGGAACAGCTTATCCTTGGTGCCATCTCAAGGCATATCAAGGATAAGAGGGTTATTAGGGGCAGTCAGCATGGCTTTACCAAGGGTAAGTCATGCCTGACCAACCTCATAGCCTTTTATGAGAATGTAACAAGGTGGATGGATGATGGCAGAGCGGTGGATGTGGTCTACCTTGACTTCAGTAAAGCCTTTGACACAGTCTCCCACAGCATCCTCACAGCTAAGTTGAGGAGGCGTGGTCTGGACAATAGAGTAGTGAGGTGGGTTGCAAACTGGCTTAAGGAGAGAAGCCAGAGAGTGGTAGTCAATGGTGCGGAGTCTAGTTGGAGGCCAGTATCCAGTGGAGTGCCTCAGGGGTCAGTACTGGGGCCAATATTATTCAATATATTCATTAACAATTTAGATGAGGGAATAGAGTGTACTATCAGCAAGTTTGCTGATGACACCAAGCTGGGTGGAGTGGCTGACACGCCAGAAGGCCGTGCTGCCATCCAGCGGGACCTGGACAGGCTGGAGAGTTGGGCGGGGAATAACCTAATGAAATTTAACAAGGGAAAGTGTAGAGTCCTGCATCTGGGCAGGAACAATCCCAGGTTCCAGTATAGGTTGGGAAATTACATATTAGAGAGCAGTGTAGGGGAAAGGGACCTGGGGGTCCTGGTGGACAACAGGATGACCATGAGCCAGCACTGTGCCCTTGTGGCCAGGAAGGCCAATGGCATCCTTGGGTGTATTACAAGGGGAGTGGTTAGTAGATCGAGAGAGGTTCTCCTTCCCCTCTACTCTGCCCTGGTGAGACCACATCTGGAATATTGTGTCCAGTTCTGGGCCCCTCAGTTCAAGAAGGACAGGGAACTGCTGGAGAGGGTCCAGCGTAGGGCAACAAAGATGATTAAGGGAGTGGAGCACCTCCCTTATGAAGAAAGGCTGAGGGAGCTGGGTCTCTTTAGCTTGGAGAAGAGGAGACTGAGGGGTGACCTTATTAATGTTTATAAATATATAAAGGGTGAGTGCCACAAGGATGGAGCCAGGCTCTTCTCGGTGGCAAACAATGATAGGACAATAGGACAAGGGGTAATGGGATCAAGCTGGAACACAAGAGGTTCCGCTTAAATTTGAGAAAAAACTTCTTCTCAGTGAGGGTGACAGAACACTGGAACAGGCTGCCCAGGGAGGTTGTGGAGTCTCCTTCTCTGGAGAAATTCATAACCCGCCTGGACATGTTCCTGTGCGACCTCACCTAGGCATTCCTGCTCCAGCAGGGGGATTGGACTAGATGATCTTTTGAGGTCCCTTCCAATCCCAAACATACTGTGATACTGTGATACTGTGTGAAAAGTGGGAGATCACAAGGATCTCGTCTCTTTTGCCTTTGCCTTTTCCCTTCTGCTTATGGCCAACATTAGGAGAGGACCTTGCTAGTCGTCCCTGCGAACTGAGGCCTAGTGAGAGACTGAATCCAGCTCCGGTTGGCTGCAGAGTCTAATCCAGGATTTTGGTTTCCGGCTCTGCAGTTGCTGAGACTTTAAAGACTGGTTTTGTATATTTTGTATTATTTTCTCTATTCTTATTAGTAGCATTAGTAAAACATCTTTAATTTTTTCCAACTCTCTTCTCTCTGTCCTTCTTTCCCTCCCGATTGCCTGTCCTTAGTGGGAAGGGGGGAGAGGGAGGGGCAAAAGGGGGAAGTGGGGGGGAGAGGGGGTTAACAATACATCTGCCAGGGTTTTATTGTCACCCCGCAATCTTAACCCTCGACAATTAACTACTTCAGCGGACAAAGGGAGAGCTACAGATGACATCTGAAATTTTGTAAAGCCTTTGACGTGGTACCTCACAACATCCTTCTCTCTAACTTGGAAAGATATGGATTTGATGGGTGGACTGTTCAGTGGATAAGGAACTGGCTGAATGGTTGCACCCAGAGAGTGGTGGTCAACGGCACAATGTCTGGATGGACAACAGCAACAAGTGGTGTCCCTCAGGGGTCCATACTGGGACTGGTACTGTTTAATATCTTCATCCATGACATGGACAGTGGGACTGAGTGTATCCTCAGCAAGTTTGTGGGTGACACCAAGCTGAGTGGTGCAGTTGATGTGCCTTAGGGATGGGATGCCATCCAGAGGGACCTAGACAAGCTCGAGAAGTGGGCCCATGTGAACCTCATGAGGTTCAACAAGGCCAAGTGCAAGGTCCTGCACCTGGGTCAGGGCAACCTTTGGTACCAATACAGGCTGGGGGATGAAGGGATTGAAAGCAGCCCTGTGGAGAAGGACTTGGGGGCACTGGTGGATGAAAGATTGGGCATGAGCCGTTAATGTGCACTTGCAGTCCAGAAGGCCAATCGTATCTTGGGATGCACCAGAAGGAGCATGTCCAGTAGGTCAAGGGAGGTGATTCTGCCCCTCTACTCTGATCTGGTGAGACCTCACCTGGAGAACGGCATCCAGCTCTGGAGCCCTCAGTAAAGGAAAGACATGGACCTGTTGGAGAGGGTGACCAAGATGATCAGAGAGATGGAACACCTGTCCTATGAGGACAGGCTGAGAGAGTTTTGTTTGTTTCAGCCTGGAGAAGCAAAGGCTCTGGGGAGACATTTTTGTGGCCTTTCAGTACTTAAAAGGGGCCTATAAGAAAGATGGGGACAGAATTTTTAGCAGGGCCTGTTGCAACAGGACAAAGGGTAATTGTTTTCAACTAAAGGAGGGAAGATTCAGGCTAGACATGAAGAAGAAATTTTTTACAATGATGGTGGTAAAATACTGGAACAGGTTGCCCAGGGTGGCGGTAGAGGCCACATCCCTGGAGACATTCAAGGCCAGGCTGGGCAAAGCTCTGAGCAACCTGAACTAGTTGAAGATGCCCCTGCTCGTTGGAGGGGGGCTGGACTAGATGAGCTTTGAAGGTCCCTTCCAACCCAAACTATTCTATGATATTTCCCAGCTTTTGATAATCAAGTGTTCATAGCTTAAACATAAACAGCAGCTTGATTCAGAAGGCTGCTTACAGTACATGCCAGTTCCTTACAGACCAGCTCATTTCACACAATCACAGAATCACAGAATGTTAGGGATTGGAAGGGACCTCAAAAGATCATCTAGTCCAATCCCCCTGCCGGAGGAGGAACACTTAGATGAGGCTACACAGGAATGTGTCCAGGCGGGTTTGAATGTCTCCAGAGAAGGAGACTCCACAACCCCCCTGGGCAGCCTGTACCAGTGTTCTGTTACCCTTACTGAGAAGTTTCTTCTCAAATTTAAGTGGAACCTCTTGTGTTCCAGTTTGAACCCATTACCCCTTGTCCTATCATTGGTTGCCACCGAGAAGAGCCTGGCTCCATTCTCGTGACACTCATCCTTTATACATTTGTAAACATTAATTTGAGGAAAAAGCTGCATCACCTCCCTTGACCTAAGTGTGACCATACAGGTCAGGATCTGTCTTTTGGTACCTGATGCAAAGAAGTCTGTTTCAGAATCTGTAGACATACATGATAATTCAGGACAGCACATAGCCAGCCTGGTAGCCTACCAAAACACAATAGCTCAGGCCACCAGGCTGCTCCAAGTCAATCTTTCAAGCATTCAGAATTTGCTGCATCAGTTCTCAAATCTGACTGCTTCCTAGCAGAATGAAAGGAATTTGCACTCCTTTGCTTCCCAAGCTGAAATTCTGTAGTGCCTTGCTTAGTAGCACCTAAACTAGGTACCTCCCCACACCTCCTAAGGGAAACTCAAGTTCTCTCATATTGACCCAAGCTCCATCAGCCTGATGTGGATATGTTTCTCTGGAAATCAGCAATCATACCATTGCCAAAAATGTTCTCTTCCACTTCAAGGCTGTATTCTTTGGGACAGGATAAAGATAGGACAGGAAAGTAAATGAGCATTTGTCCTGCAAGTAGACAAAGTCATTCCTCTATAGGAATGATGCTATTTCCAGGGGAATAAATAGCTACATACTAAGAGGATTTCCAAGGAAGACGTATAGAGAAAAAAAAGCCTAATTAGCAAGCATACTCTCGGGTATCTTCGTAAGGATTTAAGAAATGCATGCCACTATATACCCTGTAAGATCTTGCATGTCCATCAGATTTGCACAAGAAAATGTGATGGAAACAGGCTTTGGCAGGTAATGAATTTAGTAAAAGAGCAGTACACTCTATTGACCAACTGGTCAAAGTCATGAATTTTTCTTTAGTCTGTCTGAAGGTCCTTCCTAGGTGGCAACACACAGAGGACAGGCCCTCAAGGTTGCTTTCAAATCTCTGAGGAAGCACAAACCTCCTGAGAAAGAAGAAAGTTTTCAACACACACCTATGCTTCACACAGCCAGACTGCCTTGCAAATCACTGCCAGTGCCGATCTAGCAAATGCATTGCCAGATACCTCTAGCAAAGGCTGAATACTGATATCCAGGGAATGAAACAAGCCTCATTCAATTTGCAATAAAGTTCACTAATGACTATGAATAACAGCACAAGGAAAACTGAGCAGCTAGTCATCACATTTATCATTCTAATGAGCCAATAATTCTTGGTGTACAACAGCAACAATCCCTAATCGTACCAAAAGTTCCATGCAGCAAACTGCTTCAGACACTGCTTAGCAGCAAATAGAAAAGAGGGGAAAAAAAGCATCCTTGACTAAGCTCTCCTTCCAGTTTCCAGCAGCCAGCAGTTTAAATGTATTTACGGAAAAACAGGCATTCTTTAAAGAAGAAACACTAAAGTTGAGGTCCCCATCATTAGGAAAAATTTCTTTGTGGAAAGGTGTCATGGTCCGTTCGGTGATGGACTTGTGATGGTTCATTTACCTTGATCTCAAAGCGCAAAATTAAGGCAACCAAAATGCCAAGGGGTTATAATTCAATCAAACAGTGTTACTTTATTATTTTGCCTGTAAAGCAGCACGTGATAGAGAGAGAGTAGAGAAAAGGGGAAAGAAAAAAAAGAAAAAAGGAAAAAAAAAAAAAGAAAATAAAAAAGGTGGAAATGAAGATTTGGTTACCACCAGACAAGTTCCAAAGGCGTCCCTCTGGTCTCTGGTCCCATAGAGTCCTGCCGGTCTTACGTTGTGATCCGGGATCCTCTGGTGGGAAGATCTCAACGATGTCCATTCAGGAGTCATCTTTCATGCTTCTTCGCCCCTCCTCACTTTCGTTGTTTGAGGCCAATCTCCGCCTTTGTTTCGCAATCCAGGCTTAACTGCGCAGGCCCGAAAAATCCCTGCTCTGCTTGCCAGGACCCATCTGTGCCTGCGTGGCCTCACATTCAGGGGTCTCTTTCTGGTCCATTGGGTGACCTCAGGACCCTTGGCGAGCTTCTGGGCATGCTCTTCTTCATTGGCCTTTGTTCGAGGGAGGAGGTGGAGGGCAGGTGTGACTGAGGTAGCAGGTGAGAATCCATCTTCTGGATGGCAGCTATTATCCCCAGGTCAGAGAGACCCGCATAACACAATCCCTTTTAGGAGGTGGGGGCTAGTTTGGCTGAGGCAACAGGCAAAGTCCATACAGCAGCCATTGTTACTGGTAGCCCCCTGGGTCGGAGAGATCGAGACTCATTCTACACACTTTTAGCAAAGTATGGGGCTCGACCCTCCGTACCCGGAGAAGACTGAGCTTGTCATAATTGGGCTAATTTACAGAGCATAGTAAACTGAGTGATTTCTTTACAGACTAAGTTTAGATCAAATAAAGATAAAGCTGTAGTCTGTGCTGTCCTAGGAGCCAGCCTAGTAGCAGCAATTGAAGATCGCTTCAGGTGATGTAGTAACAAAAGTAAAATTATAGAATACCTTGAAAATCTGGTGCAGATTTTGCAGAAAACAACCTCCAATTTAGAACAACAATTAGAAAATTGTTTTCAACAATTAGAAAAGGAGAGGGAAGAAAAGTGCTCATTAAAGGCTTCTCTAAAGGAAGAATGTTTAAAAAACATGGGAGTGCTGAGGGAGAGTGAGTTAGAGGAGAAAAATATCCAACAAATAAATCAAATTTACCCTCAGAAAGAACTGGAGGACACGGGAAAACATTATGATGAACACCCACACGTGAGATCCTTAGTGAAAACAGAATATTTTTATGCAAATGAGGGGGATGCTAACCCTCACATTACAACTAAGCAAACACCTTACACTGCCACGGAGCTGGCCAAACTAAAGAAAGAGTATAGTCGCCTCCCTAAAGAATCTGAAACTGAATATGTATGGCGCATATCCCTAACTGGGGGAGACCAAATTCAGTTAAGTGAACAAGAAGCTAATGGTTACTGGGGGCATGGAGTTTTCTTAACAACTGGTGACAGACATGCCCCATGGTCTCTAACCCAGCGAGCTGCTTATTGGGCTGGAGGGCTAAACCCTTTAGACAGGGGAGAGCCCTTGGCAATCACTGGCACACCTGAGCAATTGTTAGAGAGTGTACACAAAACAGCCTGCTTGCAAATGATACATGAAAGGCAATTAATTCCTGAATGTGAATCCCCAATGATGTTGCCAGTAAATCCAGACATGATGACTCCCTTGATAGGGGGACTTCCAGAGTCACTTAAATCTACTGGGATTAACCTTCAAAGGACAATCACATTCATGAGCCCAGTAGAAAGGTTGGAAAGTGTGATTAGAAGCCAGGGTAACAGAAGTGGGAGCCAGAGAGATGTAGCTAATACTAGCATAGATTCCCCCTTTGCCCCTGCCCTGACTTCCCCCAACCAACCAAATACTCAAAAGGTGTGGATGTGGGGGGAAGGAGCACAAGAATTGATAGATTATAATAGGAAATATGGCCCAGTAAAAATCCTAGAAGAAAGGTCGAGAGGAATCTGTCAAGAAGCTGCCCCTCTCTACCAGTACTGCTACTGCTATCAGTGCCCCAAGAAAGGAGCATCCGTCCATTAAAACAGGAAAGGGAGAACAGCCTAAGGTCCGACAACAATGGTGGGTTTTGGGAATTAAAAAGGGAGTTCCCAGAGATATAATGGAAGGATTACCCCTTGATAAACTTAGTAAACTAGTATCAAGGTTGCGAAATCCAAAAGAACATTCACAGAGCGTGAAAGTCCTACCTGTTATACCTTCAGCTCCCTCCCCTGCCAAGGATAAAAGTCTCTCCCAGAAACAGGAAAACTAGAACCTCCATTCCTTAGTAGTGGGTGGGGGAATGGAGGATGGATTTATATCCGACAGCTCACACATACCAGAGGGGGAGATTTATTAATCATGGCTATAGTGGCTCCTAAGCGTGCACCTGTAACTTTTTTGATTGACACCAGTGCACAGATTTCTGCTCTAAGCAAAGTAAATGCTGAAAGGTGTAGAGTTTTTCCCTTGAGGCAACATTTTTGTGTCCTTAATGCTTTAGGGTCAACAGAAGTTATGAAAGTTGCTTGGGTAAAATTGTTATTGCCGGGGAATGAGAGCACAGTCACTATCAAGATGGTGATTGGAGACATTCCTAACAGTTTGTTAGGTATGGATACTCTCAAAGGGACACAGTGGAAGGATTCAAAAGGATTATTGTGGACTTTTGGAATGCTGCCATTATCACATCTAAGTCTATTGCAAACTGCGCCGGAACTCCCATATAGCCAGGTCACAAACGTGAAACAATATCCTCTTCCCCCGGGGGGCCAAAGAAGGTATCAAACCAGTTATACAAGAAAAGTGAGAACAAGTAGTAATAAATACCCAATCTCCTTTTAACTCTCCAGTGTGGCCAGTTAGAAAACCCAACAGGACGTGGCGACTTTTACAATAGATTTTCGATGGCTAAATGTCAACACTGATCCTTTAACCGCCGCAGTCCCCAATCTGGCTGAACTAATAACCATGATACAGGAAAAAGCTCATCCAATCATGGCAACAATAGATGTTAAAGACATGTTTTTTATGATACCATTGTGACCAGAAGACAGTGATCATTTTGCTTTCACCTGGGAAGGACAACAATACACTTTCACCCGACTTCCCCAGGGGTACAAACATTCTCTCACATTAGCTCATCATGCCCAAGAGCTAGAAAAAATACCCAAACCCGAAGGCATAGCTGTTTATCAGTACATTGATGATATTCTTGTGGGAGGAAATGAAATAACAGAAGGGCAACCCAACAGAATATAATATCACACTTAGAAAACCTGGGTTTGCAAATTCCCCCCAAAAAGGTCCAAAAGCCCTCACAAGAAGTAAAATTCCTGGGAATCTGGTGGAAAGGAGGGATGACTTGCATCCTGCCGGACACTCTTGCTTCCTTAGATCAGATCAAAATGCCTGAGCCAAAAAAGAATTTGCAGCATGTTTTAGAGTTGTTGTTTTTTTTGGAGGAAACACATCCCAGACTTTTCCATCATTGCTAGACCTCTTTATGATTTTCTAAGAAACGGGGTCAAATGGGAATGGACAGCTTCTCAGGAAGAAGCTATGCGATTACTAATTTTTGAAGCAACAGCTCATCAAGCCCTTGGTCTGATTCACCCTACAGACCCTTTTCAGGTTGAATGGGGACTTGCTTTATCAGGCTTGTCAGTTCATATATGGCAGAGGGGCCCTGAAGGTCTAACCCAACCTGTGGGATTTTTCTCCCGGGGTTTTAGGGATGCCGAGAAGAGATACACTGCCTGGGAGAAAGGCTGGTTTGTTGTTAGTCTGGCTCTGGTAGAAGTAGAGAAGATGATTGCACAACAGCAGCCAATCGTATTAAGAGGCCCATTTAAAGTCATAAAAACAGTCACTTCTGGGACCCCTCCTCCTGATGGGGTGGCCCAAAAGGCCTCAGTACAAAAGTGGTATGCTCAGATTGAACACTATTGTAACATTTTCTCGGTATCTGAAGGAGCTTTAAAAAATCTAGCTATACAAGAAATGGAGAGCTTGGACGAGGACCAAGATAAATCTGCCTCAGTAATCCAAGTTGCACCTCCCTTTTCTCATGATCAGTCAGTTAGTGCTTGGTTTACTGGCACTTCTGCTAAAAGAGAAGGAAAGGTGTGGAAATACAGGGCAGTAGCACTCCATACCTCTTCCGATGAACAGACTATAACAGAGGGAGCGGGTAGTGCACAAGTAGGTGAATTAATTGCAGTATGGAGTGTTTTCCAACATGAAGCACAAACTGCTTCTCCTGTCCACATTTATACTGACTCTTATGCTGTGTTTAAGGGGTGTACTGAGTGGCTTCCTTTCTGGGAACAGAATGGATGGGAAGTTAGTAGGATTCCAGTGTGGCAAAAAGAAAAATGGCAAGAAATCTTAAGTATTGCTAGAAAGGGGAACTTTGCTGTGGGCTGGGTGGCTTCTCATCAGGTAGATGGGGGATCTGCAGGTGAATGGAATAACCGAGCTGATGAATTAGCAAGACTGGCCCCTGTACAAAAGGATCAAATTTCAGAAGACTGGGAATGCTTGTTAGAATGGTTACATGTAAAACGCAAACACACCGGAGCTAAAGACTTGTATCGTGAAGCTCTGTCCCGAGGCTGGCCTGTCACCAGAGAAATGTGTAAAACCTGCATATCAGCCTGCGAACAATGTCAGAGATGGCTTGAAAGGCACCCTTTAGAAGATAACCCTCTACATTTAAGGAGGGTAAAGGTTTGTGGGATGCCTGGCAGGTGGATTATATTGGCCCCTTTAAGAAATCAGGAGGTAAACATTTCGTGCTGGTGGGGGTGGAAATAACATCAGGATTAGTCCAAGCTGAAGATTTTGGCAAAGCTACAGGTGAAAACACTGTGAAAGCATTGCGAGAATGGTTTGGAACTTTTCCAAAGCCACAAGAAATACAGTCTGACAACAGTTCCTATTTCACCACTAAAATCGTACAAGATTGGGCACAAAGTGAAGGGATTAAATGGATTTTTCACACCCCATATTACCCATAAGCTAATGGAAAGAACAAACGGCCTCTTGAAACGGCTTTTGAGACCTCATTGAGGGTAATTGGGATACTCGTCTGTGGCAAGCTGTCACAGGCGTAAATGACAGGTGGGGGGTAAATGGATGCCCTAAAATAATAAAGGGTCAACAAAAGGGTCGTCAGGCATTGGATAAGGCTGCCCAGGGAACTGGTTGATTCCCCATCCCTGGAGGTGTTTAAAAGATGAGTAGATGAGGTTCTTAGGGATATGTTTTAGGGACAGTGTTAACAGTTGGACCTGATGATCTTAAAGGTGTTTTCCAACCAAAACGATTCTATGATTCTATAAATAAAACAGTGTAGGGGGGCAGCCTCGGCTGCAGCAACCATAAGATGGTAGAGTTCAGGATCCTGTGTGGAGGAAGCAGGACAATAAGTAGGACTAAAACCATGGACTTCGGGAGGTCAAACTTTGGCCTCTTCAAGGTCCTGCTTGGAAGAATCCCATGGGTTAGGGCTCTAGAAGGTAGGAGAGTCCAAGAGAGCTGGCTAATACTCAAACATCACTTCCTCCAAGCCCAAGACCAATGCATCCCTATGAAGAAGAAATCAAGAAAAGGGAGTAAGAGGCCAGCATGGATGAGTAAGGAGCTCCTGTCAAAACACAGGTGGAAGAAGGATGTTTACGTAATGTGGAAAAAGGGATAGACCACCTGAGAGGAATATAAAGGGGCTGTTAGGATGCAGTGAGGAAGGCCAAGCTCCACTTGGAAAAAAATCTGGCCAGGGAGGTCAAGAACAACAAGAAGGGCTTTTTTAAGTACATCAGCAGCAAAAGGAAGGCTAGGGAAAATGTAGGTCTGCTGCTGAACAATGAGGGTACCCTGGTGACAGATGATACAGAGAAGGCAGAGCTACTGAATGCCTTCTTCGCTTCTGTCTTTACTGCTAAGACCAGCCCTCAGGAATCCCAGATAGGAGAGTCTGGCAAAAGGAAGACTTTCTCTTGGTAGAGGAGGATCAGGTGAGATATCTGGATATCCACAAATTCATGGGCCCCGATGGGATGCATCCACGAGTGCTGAGAAAGTTGGCAGATGTTAATGCTAAGCTGCTCTCCATCATCTTTGAAGGTCTTGGATAACAGGAGAGATGCCTGAAGACTGAAAGAAAGCCAACGTCACTCCAGTCTTCAAAAAGGGCAAGAAGGATGACCCAGAAAACTACAGTCCAGCCAGCCTCACCTCCATCCCTGGAAAGGTGATTGAACAGCTCATTCTGGACATCATCTCCAAGCATGTGGAGGAAAATAAGGTTATCAGGAGTAGTCAGCATGGGTTCACCAAAGGGAAATCATGTTTGACCAACCTGATAGCCTTCTGTGATGGTATGACTGGCTGGGTAGATGGGGGAAGAGCAGTGGACGTTGTCTACCTTGACTGCAGCAAAGCTTTTGACACCATCTCTTACAACATCCTCATAGGCAAGCTCAGGAAGCATGGGCTGGATGAATGCATGATGAGACAGATCATGAACTGGCTGGATGGCAGAGCTCAGAGCGTTGTGATCAATGATGCAGAGTCTGGTTGGAGGCTTGTAGTTAGTGGGGTTTCCCAGGGGTTAATGTTAGGGAGAAAGGGCTGACACACCAGAAGGCTGTGCTGCCATTCAGTGAGACCTGGACAGGCTGGAGGACTGGGCAGAGAAGTTCAGAGAAGTACTGGGCATGAAATTCAACAAGGGCAAGTGTAGGGTCCTGCACCTGGAGAGGAATAACCCCAGGCACCAGTACAGGTTAAGGGTGGACCTGCTAGCAAGCAGCTCTGCAGAGAAGGATCTGGAAGTTCTGGTCAACAACAGGTTGACCATGAGTCAACAGTGTGCCCTTATGGCCAAGAAGGCAAATGGTATCCTGGGGTGCATTAAGAAAAGTGTAACCAGCAGGTCAAGGGAGGTTCTCCTCCCCCTCTACTCTGTCCTGGTGAGGCCACATCTGGAGTACTGCATCCAGTTCTGGGCTCCCCAGTTTAAGAAGGAAAATTATTTCCTGGAGGGAGTCCAGCAATAGGCTACAAAGATGATTAGGGGCCTGCAGCATCTTTCTTATGAGGAGAGACTGAGAGAGCTGGGTCTGTACAGCCTGAAGAGAAGGCTGAGAAGGGATCTTATCAATGCTTATAAATATCTCAAGGGTGAATGTCAAGAGAATGGGACTAGACTTTTCAGTGGTGCCCAATGATAGGATTCAGGGGAATGGGCACAGACTGAAACATAGGAGGTTCTGTCTAAACATGAGGAGAAACTTCTTTACTTTGAGGGTGCCAGAGCACTGGAACAGGCTGCCCAGAGTGGGTGTGGAGTCTCCTTCTCTGGACACATTCAAAACCCACCTGGACACATTCCTGTGCAATCTACTCTAGGTGAACCTGTTTTAGCAGGTGGGTTGGACTAGATGATCTCCAGAGGTCTCTTCCAACCCTAACCATTCTGTGATTCTGTGCTTCTGTCATCCGTTTCAGGATGTGAACTAGAGAAACAGAAGTACCAAGTATAACTATTATTTCTACTGTCTCTAAAGGAAATTTTCTTAGTTACAACCTGTAAATTTCTGAAGTCTATATACTTAGTATAACACAATTCTTCTATAATTATAGTATCTTCCCAAAGGGTTAGTTACAGAGCTGATACTTGTCATTAAATTGAAGACAGAGGAAAAAAAAATTGTCTATGTCCTGATTTGAGAAACACCAAAGCAATAATTTTCACTTAGTAGTAAAAATAGTGTATTCACATACCACTAAGTAACTATGATAGGCAGAAGATCCTGTTGATAGCATGTGACAACCAAAAAGAGAATAAACTACACCAAGACATCCAAGTTAGTAAAAAATCTGCAGGAGAGGGGAAAGAAAAAAATAAGGTATACAAGTAGGAAATACTTCATTACCAATACAGCAGTTTTCTCTTTTAATAATAGACATTTTTATCCTTTTAAATTTAGACAAGAAAATGGCATATTTCGATACATTGTGCCAAAATAGAAAGCTTTTTTTTGTCTTTAAAAACAAAAAAACAAACACCACCAAAAACCCCTAGACGTGTGTGTCCCCAAAACCAAAAAATCCCAAAATTGTTAGATGCCACCTTATAAAAATGTCTTTTCCTAAAGAAGTTAAACAAGGACAAAAATCTCAGTTTTATAAACATTTTTGCTTTAGAGTTTTAAATTACAAATTACTTAAGAAGTAGTGCAATTACAAAATATTTTGAAGGTGGAATGTCTATATATAAACAACGTTATAAATGTATGTGACATCACTAAGAGCTTTTGTGCTTATGAACTAATGCTACTTAGTTTGTACAACCCTGTGGAAAATATTTAAAGAACTAAAATGAACCAAATAAAACTATAATATAACATTAGTTTTTAAATGTGTGATTATAAATAAAAAGTTTGACACAAAGTAAGTAAAACAGATACTTATTGCATAGATATACTTCTGCTGCTATAAAAGATCTGGTGATAAAGATATTTTTAATCCATTCTGAAATGCAGTCACTGCTGCCAGAGCACATTTAATATAAATGCAAACAAAACTTAGTAGATTTTAAAAGACCACCCTTGATGCTATGCACTAAGACAATACTCTGTAAATCAGTTTATTTTCCATGTAGTGGACAAATTCAGTGTAATTATTTTTTCTGCACATGAATAATAAAATCTAAAAGCTTATTTTCCCACAAGAAACGTGTTCACTGTGAGAATACTGGGTCTTGCAATACCCCACAAAGCTTTCATTTTAAATTTTAATTCTAGAAATTTGGAAACAAAACATCAGGTGTTTGGTTTTTTTGTTTGTTTGTTTTGGGTTGGGGTTTGGTGTTTTTTTGTTGTTTTTGTTTGTTTGGTTGGTTGATTGGTTTTTTTACCCCATTAATAACTATGACTACACTACAAATGGCTAAAGAACAGTTATGTGTGGAAAAAGTAGAACAGTACAACAGCTCAACTAAGAAAAAGAGTTTTAGTGCACTTTGCTTATTTTAGCCAACATGCTACATTGCCCTTTTTACAAAGTGGACTCAAGGATTTCCATTTTAAGAAATTGACTTGGCAAGCAAAACACTGCATTAAGCTGCCCTTTTTTTCCTAACAGACATATTAAGACAGAAGCTTTCCAAGACATTACACAATTCCTTTTGTTTTTATTATTAAATGAGAAAGTTACATTGTCACATTGCTAGTCAGAAATGCTGCAGTGATGAACAAAGTCAATGCTGGGTCAACCCAAGTCCTCATTCTACAACATTTGTTTGCAAAGATATTATAGTAATGTTCAACACAACATTCCTTGCATTCTTCAGAGAGAAGTCTCATCATTCTTCTTCTAATGGGGTATGTTACTACATAAATTAGTTTTGTGGGTTTTTTTTTTTGGACAAGACATCCTGAAATTCATGAGATCAAAACAAGTTTCTACACGTTACAGAAATCTTCACACATCATCATCTGATGTATCACTGCTGCTTGTCTCAGAATCCTCATTCTCCAGAGCAGGTTTGAAAGTACTGTTTTTCCAGGGGCTAAATTTAAAGTCACAGATGAAGCCATTTTTCAAAACGCCATTTTTCCGAAGGCCATTTTTTTGTAACTGAAATGAGAAAACAAGATGTATTCAGAGAAAGAAAAAGCTAAACACAACCACAACATTTCAGCATTCTCAGCATCATCTATGGGCTACATTAGATCCACTTCACAATCCATTTTATATATACCCACAAATGAAAATTCATCTGAAAGCTTTCACTTCCGGGCCAGCCATCTGCATCCAAGAACCTCCAACTGTGCTAAACTATGCTCCTGCAGTGAACAAGAGCTTACTGTCTTCTCACGCACTTCCTCAGACATTTTGCCCCAGTGATCCCTCCTGTGATGCAGTCCCTTTTCCCCACAGTCTGCTGCAAACATCTGTGCTAAGAAGGGCAGGGTCTGCAGTGAGGAAAGGGCCCAGAAAGAGAAGCAGCAGCGAGGAATGGGTACTCCAGTCTGTCTACCTGATACAGTTGGAAAGTCAAAGACAATGGAGAGAAGGAAACAACTTACTCTACAAGAAAGGAATTACTGCATTTCCAGACATAGTACAGAAGCTGGGCAATAAGCCAAGCATTTAATAGTTTAATATTCCAAATACTCTAATTAGCACCTGCATGGCTAGATTTATGGAAATATCAACTATTTAAATTTAACATTATGCAAGATTCTCCCTTCTAGTGCCTCTCCTGCCCCCCACCCCAACTCCTATCAGGTATCTAAAACACTCCTAATTTAAAAAAAAAAAAAAAAAATTCAAGTCTAGATTGCCTTTTCAGACTTTGTTACCAGTGAATTAAGCGTCCCTCAATTTTCAAGAGAGAAAATTCAGATTTTGGAAAGCCAAGGAAGCTGCATAAAAACCTTGAAAGAAAATTCCCTTTCCTCAGTCTACACTGAGGAGATGGAAAGCTTGTGCAATCCTACTACCAGCAATGCTGAAACTACTCAGAACCACTCCCCTACCTTTCCATTGATATTTTGAGAATAGGCCTTATCTACAATAAGTACCGGTCCCCTATCTTTTTAAAGCAACTATTCTTCCAAAAGCACAAGGAGGTAAGAGAGAAGAAAGAAAAAGGGGACTGAAATGGCAGCATCCCTAATCATCAAAATTACTGGAGATCCCCCTCAAAGGTAGGCATTTAGGGTAGCCACCTACAAGTTCATAACTGAACATTAACTTAGCATTACCTGTTCACTAATGACTTGGAATTCCCTCATCTCATCCTCTGTTAGTGGAGCACATGTTTCATCATTTTCACTGTCTTCCTGCCAGCCCATCTCTTTTAACAGCCTTTAAAATAAAAAGGACAACATTAAGGAATTTGCTACACACACTCAGACATCTCAAGCTCTGCCTACGTAGATGTGTAAAGATCTGTAATAAACAGATTAATCAGTCCATATTTTTTTTTAAACAAACTCTTATGTAATAGTAGGTTAAAAGCCTTAGAAAAGATTGTCCTGGTTTTGTTAAAAACAAGACCGGTTCTCTTTTAGTGATTCTTCTTTCAGCTAAGTTCTTCTAGGTGGCTGTATTTTCTGAATTTTAACCTGCATATTTTTCCTAGGATGCTGTACTCGGTGCTGATAAGAAGACCAACGGAATGCTGAAGAAGCTCATGTTTAGATTTATTACTATGGTAGTCAAGAAAGACTGGTAAGTTTTCCCACGTTCTGTCGTGAGAGGGGCGTGTTTGAGGAGGGGTGGATGGAACAGGTGACTAGAACTGACCAACGGAAGTATTCCATCCCATAATCGTCATACCCCCTATATAAGAGGGTGATTGCGAGGGTCAAGCTCTCTTTGACCGTGGCCCACGTCTAGAGAGGACCCTGTCTGTCTGCCTGTGATCTACAGGCCTCAGGCCCTGCATCCCTGCAACCAGGTTCTGGTTTGCTGTGAAGTCCCGCCCATGACTTCTGGGGGCCTGAGCTGTACCTGCTGAAGCCGCCAGCTCCGCACACACAGCTCCGCCGCTGCTGGAGGGATGCCAAATCCACATGGAGCATTCGAGATTGGTTTTGTATATTTTGTATATATTCTCTATTTATTAGTAGCATTAGTAAAACCCTTTAAAACTCTCCAACTTTAAGTCTCTCTTCCTTTCCCCTTATCTTTCTTATAATCTTTCCGATCTAAATGAAAGGGGTGGCGGGAAGTAAGGCGATAACAGGGAGCGTCTGCCACGGTTTATTGCCGCCTTGCCTTAAACCGTAAGAGATTTAATTGGTGGCCCATACGGGGAAAACAAGACCATACCGGGAGCAATGAGACCGTACAGAGAGAGAAAGTGTATTGGGATGAGATAAGAGAAACCGTGAGAGGTTCTATTGGTGCCGTGACTTGGATTTGCGTGAGAAATCATGACAGATTTTATTGCACCAGAACAGGGATGGGGTTTGACTGAGATGGGCTATGAGCAGGAGGAAACTTTGGGAAACGCTAGATCTGTGTGCTTTATGGGTCATAAAGCAGACTGTGGTTTGAGTTTGTTTTTGACTTTAAAGGATGTTGTTGCAAATCTATTTGGATTTAATAATGCCTTTTTGGGGTTAATTCTTCTTGTTTATGTTTTTGTGCAGAACATTACTTTTGGAAGTAGAGTTGAACTTGTTATTATAGCTGTGGCCCTGGGTTGTGTATCACTGATTTATGTGATTTTAGTTAAGTTCATGATGTATCTCAACTCATTGTTATCATACTTCAGGAATATGCATTTTTGGAATTCTCCGGTAGAAGCAGAAGAAATTAAAGAGACCTGTGCCTTTTGTTTTCTCAGTTTCAGGAGTGAGATTTTAGGAGAGCTATTTAACTATTCTCTGCCTGTGTCATTAGAGCAAATTACAGATGCTTTGGGGAATTTTGAATATCCCTGGACCTTTAAGCAAAGCTTGTTGGTGTTATTGGGTCTCTGCAATGCGTGTGTCAGTCTTTGCTGCTGATAAAACTGTTTACGAGGACTGTAGCGATTCTAACTTCTGCGGCAGGAGTTGCCGCTTTTAAAGCTACAACATCCGTGACAGCTACTGCACCCCCCTCGAGGGACTCTGCATCAGCTCCAGTTCCTGACTTGGACAGAGCAGCCACTACAACTGCAACGTCAGTTTCTGCATCTAATCAGACCCCCACAACATGTAATATGGACATTCAGACTTCAGCAGTATTGGTTGCCCCAACAATGAGGAAGCAAAAGAAAGCACTATTGGAATCCATTGTGAAGGAAGATGAGGAAGACGAAGCAGAGGGTCCTTCTACAACAGAGCAGGGAGAGGTTGTTTCTGGAAAAGAGCAAGGTGATGTTGAAGAAGAATCAGAGGAGGAAGAAGAGGGCCCTTCTACAGCTCCTCCCACAGCCCTTTCTAAACTCCTTCCACTGCTACCCCTGGATTCTATAGGAAAGCAACCAGTGAGTCCTTCTAAAACAAAGCTACCATCAAAGGATGAGCTAATAGAACCCTCCTTATCTCTGAAGGACTGTGAAACAAGACTTTAGCCGTCATGAAGGTGAGCCAACTGTCACTTGGCTCATTCGATGCTGGGACAATGGGGCTAATAGTTTGGACTTAGATGGCAGTGAAGCCAGTCAGCTGGGATCGCTGACCCGAGATGGTGGCATTGATAAGGCAATTGCAAAGAAGAAACGAAGTCAAAGCCTCTGGAGAAGAATTTTGTCAGCAGTAAAAATCAGGTACCCTTTAAAAGATGATATCATATGCCGCCTAACCAAATGGACTACTATGGAGAGAGGTATTAGGTATCAGAGAGAACTGGCTGTGCGAGAGATATTTTGTGGTGACCCACAGACAATTATAGATCCTGATGAAGTGCCATGTACCTGAGGTATACTGTGGAAGTTTGTGCAGAGCACACCACCGTCTTATGCCCGCACTTAAGGATTACTCACTTTTTCAAAGGACAATCTGTCAACTGTGGGTGAAGTAGCAGACATGTTGCAGCAGTATGAAGACACTCTTTCTTCTCCCCTACAAGCCTGTGTCGCAGCTGTGGAGAAACTGTGTGACAAACTGTCCAAGAGGGAGGACAGATCCTACTCATCACATACACGGGCCCGAGCCACAGCTATTGGGAAGAGATGCCCTTCCGCAGCATCAGCCCGAGAGAAATGCAACATGTCACGAGGTGAATTATGGTTTTTTCTGCATGACCAGAGAGAAGATATGAGTAATTGTCATGGCAAGCCCACTGCTGATCTACAGGAACGAGTACGTGAGTTGAAAAAGAAATCTCCCAAGAGAAAAGCTGCTCCAATTTCCAGTGGGAGGCTTTCCAGCCAGGATAGGAGAGATTCTTGTGTCTCCCTACCAGAGACTGAGCAAAGAACCAACTGCATTGATCTCACAACGAGCTTGAGGAGGGATTCTTGTGTGTCCCTACCAGAAACTGTGCAAAGCACCAATTAGTGGGGCCCTGCCTCCAGCCAGGTGGAGGAAAGGGACAATGACGACAGAGTTTATTGGACTGTGTGGATTTGGTGGCCTAGTATGTCAGAACCACATGAGTATAAAGCCCTGTCAGACACTGGTGCTCAGTGTACAATGATGCAATCGAATCATAAAGGGTCAGTATCTGTCAGTATTGAAGGAGTGACTGGGGGATCTAAGAAATTGACTGCATTAGAGGCTGAAGTGAGCCTAACTGGAAAGGAGTGGGAAAGGCACACTGTTTTGACTGGTCCAGATGCTCCATGCATCCTTGGTATAGATTACCTAAGGAGTGGTTATTTTAAGGACGCAAAAGGGTATCGATGGGCCTTTGGTATAACAGCTGTAGAAACTGAGAACATTAAACAGCTGTCTATTTTGCCTGGTCTTTCTGATGACCCTTCTGTTGTAGGACTGCTTAAGGTCGAAGAGCAACAGGTGCTTATTGCTACCATGATGGTGCACAGACGACAATATCGCACCGAGATTCCCTGATCCCCATTCATAAACTGATCCAACAACTACAGAGTCAAGGAGTGATCAGTAAAACTCGCTCACCTTTCAATAGTCCTATATGGCCTGTTCCAAAGCCTAATGGAGAATGGAGACTGACTGTAGATTATCGTGGCCTAAATGAAATTACGCCACCATTAAGTACTGCTGTGCCAGACATGTTAGAACTGCAATATGAACTGGAATCAAAGGCAGCCAAATGGTATGCCACAACTGACATTGCTAATGCATTTTTCTGTATTCCTTTAGCAGAAGAGTGCAGGCCACAGTTTGCTTTTACCTGGAGGGGTATCCAGTATACCTGGAATCGACTGCCCCAGGGGTGGAAACACAGCCCTACTATCTGCCATGGACTGAGCCAGACTGCACTGGAACAAGGTAAAACTCCAGAACATCTGCAATACATTGATGACATCAACGTATGGGGTGATACAGCAGCAGAAGTCTTCAAGAAAGGTGAAAGAATAATTCAAATTCTTTTGAAAGCTGGTTTTGCCATAAAGAGAGGTAAAGTCAAGGGACCTGCCTGAGAGATTCAGTTTCTGGGTATTAAATGGCAAGATGGGTGTCGCCAGATCCTGATAGAGGTGATTAACAAAATAACAGCTATGTCCCCACCAACTAGCAAAAAGGAAACACAAGCCTTCTTAGGTGTTGTGGGCTTCTGGAAAATACATATTCCAGATTACAGCCAGATTGTGCGCCCCCCTTATCAAGTGACTCGAAAGAAATGTGACTTTCAATGGGGCTCTGAGCAGCGACAAGTCTTTGAACAAATTAAACAAGAGATTGTACATGCAGTAGCTCTTGGACCAGTCCGGACAGGACAAGGTATTAAGAACATGCTCTATACTGCAGCTGGGAACAATGATCCTACCTGGAGCCTCTGGCAAAAGGCACCAGGTGAGACTCAAGGTCGACCTCTAGGATTTTGGAGTAGAGGATAGAAAGGCTCAGAGGCCAATTATACTCCAACTGAGAAAGAGATACTGGCAGCATAGGAAGGAGTTCAAGCTGCTTCAGAAGTGATTGGTACTGAAGCGCAGCTCCTCCTGGCGCCCTGATTACCAGTACTAGGCTGGATGTTCAAGGGTAAGGTTTCTTCCACGCATCGTGCAACTGAAGCTACATGGAGTAAGTGGATTGCATTAATCACACAGCGGGCTCAAATATGGAAACCTAATCGCCTGGGAATCTTAGAAATTATCACAGACTGGCTGGAAGGCAAAGATTTTGGAGCATCACCTGAAGAAGAGGAGGTGATGTGTGCTAAGGAAGCCCCACCATTTAATGAATTACCAGAGACTGAAAAGCAGTATGCCCTGTTCACTGATGGATCCTGTCATCTTGTAGGAAAACATCAAAAGTAGAAATCTGGAGTCCTACACAACAAGTCACAGAAACTGATGAGGGACGAGGTGAATCAAGCCAGTTTGCAGAGGTAAAAGCCATACAGTAGGCATTGGACATTGCTGAAAGAGAAAAGTGGCCAGTACTTTATACTGGCTCATGGATGGTGGCAAATGCCTTGTGGGGGTGGTGAAAGCAGTGGAAGCAAAATAACTGGCAACGCAGAGGCAAGCCTATTTGGGCTGCCCCATTGTGGCAGGACATTGCTGCTGAACTAGAGAACCTGACTGTAAAAGCATGGCATGTGGATGCCCATGTACCTAAAAGCTGAGCCACTGAGGAACATCAAAACAACCAGCAAGCAGATCAAGCTGCTAAGATTAAAGTAGCTGAGGTGGATTTGGACTGGCAGCATAAAGGTGAACTTTTTCTAGCTTGGTGGGCCCATGATGCTTCAGGGCATCAAAGAAGGGATGCAACATATGGACATTATTTCACAGGTTATCCATGACTGTGAAACATGTGCTGAAATCAAGCAGGCCAAAAGGTTAAAGCCTGTGTGGTACGGGGGGAGGTGGCTGAAATATAAATATGAAGAGGCTTGGCAGATTGACTATATTATATTCCCTAGAACACGCCAAGGCAAGCGCTATGTGCTTACAATGGTGGAAGCAACCACGGGATGGCTGGAAACATATCCTGTGTCTCATGCCACTGCCCGGAACACTATTCTGGGCCTTGAAAAGCAAGTCCTGTGGCAACATGGTACTCCAGAAAGAACTGAGTCAGACAATGGGACTCATTTTAAAAATAGTCTCATAACCAAATGGGCCAAAGAACATGGTATTGAATGGATATATCACATCCCCTATCATGCACCAGCGTCTGGGAAGATTGAGCGATATAATGGTTTGTTAAAAACTACTCTGAAGGCAATGGGAGGTGGAGCTTTTAAAAATTGGGAGAAGAATTTGGCACAAGCCATCTGGTTAGTTAACACCAGGGGATCAATCAATCAAGCTGGCCCTGCTCAGTCAAGAGCTTTTACATACAACAGAAGGGGATAAAGTCCCTGTGGTGCATGGAAGGAACATGTTAGGAAAAGCTGTCTGGATTGTTCCTGCTTTGGGCAAAGGCAGACCCATTCATGGGATTGTTTTTGCTCAAGGGCCTGGATGTACTTGGTGGGTGATGCTGAAGGATAGTGAAGTCTGATGTGTACCTCAAGGAGATTTGATTCTGGGTGAGAATACTCAATTTCAAACTGTATGAGGGAAATTGCTGCATGACACTAACAGTGTTCCATAAGTGTCTTTCAGGTTGATGCAGTGGTGGTGATGAACCCTGAGCTAACCTCATTGAGTGGTATACAGTAACTTTCCTGAGACTGACTTTTCTGACAATTCCTGGACACGAACTGCATCAGATTGCACATCATCTCTCCTGCCTCAAGAGAGACTGCTGTGATAGAGAGACTTGCACTCATGAACTAGCGATATACATATATTTGTGTGTGTGTGTATATACATTTGAAGACAGGCAGAAAGCAGTAGTGATTTGGGTATGACTCAAATGGTATGGAATAAGGGGTGGAATGTCCTGGTTTTGTTAAAAACAAGACCAGTTTTCTTTTAGTGATTTTTCTTTTAGCTAAGTTCTTCTAGGTGGCTGTACTTTTCTGAGTTTTAGCCTGCATATTTTTCCTCGGAGGCTGTACTTGGTGCTGATAAGAAGACCAACGGAATGCTGAAGAAGCTCATGTTTAGATTTATTACTATGGTAGCCAAGAAAGACTGAGAAGTTTTCCCATGTTCCGTTGTGAGAGGGGCGTGTTTGAGGAGGGGTGGATGGAACAGGTGACTAGAACTGACCAATGGAAGTATTCCATCCCATAATCGTCATACCCCCTATATAAGAGGGTGATCATGAAGGTCATTCTCTCTTTGACCGTGGCCCACGACTAGAGAGGACCCTGTCTGTCTGCCTGTGATTTATAGGCCTCAGGCCCTGTAATCCGTGCAACCAGGTTCTGGTTTGCTGTGAAGTCCCGCCCATGACTTCCGGCCTGAACTGCACCTGCTGGAGCCGCCGGCTCCGCACACCCAGCTCCGCCACTGCTGGAGTGATGCCAACTCCACATCGAGCACTTGAGAGTGATTTTGTATATATTCTCTATTTATTAGTAACATTAGTAAAACCCCTTTTAAACTTTCCAACTTGAAGTCTACGTCTCTCTTCCTTTCCTCTTATCTTTCTTATCATCTTTCCGATCTAAAGGAAAGGGGTGGCGGGAAGTGAGGGGATAACAGGGAGCATCTGCCACAGTTTATTGCCGCCTTGCCTTAAACCATAACACCTTTAAAGCAAAATTAGGTTTCCAGAATGGTTAAAAGTGTGAACTACATAAAAAAATTAGGCTTCAGATTAGCAAACTTGACACCAACAGGATGAGTTCATGATCACTGCATATTGGAAACTCTCCTAATAGAAAGGAAGCCCAAGACATTATTTTGTATAAGATGTGCCTATACAGTTATTAGGTATGCACAAGTATCCTGTGAGTTAAGCTGGTCACTTCAAGTCCAATTTACCACAAAAAGGCTTATCATAACATCTGACTACATACATGTAGAGATCTCAGCCAAAGGGTTGGTATAGTACAGAGACACACCATCTCTGGGATACCACAAGGAAAGATGCTTGCTCAGAAATCCTATGATGGCCATTCAAAGTAACTTGAATTGACAAATGAGAGTTAGATTTGCCTCTGTCTTCTAGTGAAAAATATTTATCAGCAGTCTCTAGCAGCCAAAAATTTCTGTCTCCATAGCCAATGGCGAAAAAAAGTAACAGAGCAGGGTGCATTTCACTATTCATACTCATGAGGGATGAAAGATCATGAAAGTTTCCTTTGTAGGTACTAGGAACAGGAAAAGTTCTCTAGTCCAATGTATATGTAGAATCTATCACTAAAAAAAAAATCTATCACTACATTTCTGTAGTTGCCAGGAACAGTAAGAATTTAACAGAGCTTATGACAAGCTCACCTCCAGACTGAGTTGTGATTTCCCAGCAGTATCTATCTCTAACAGTTGCTACTGCAGTTACTTTTATGAGATACTAAAATTGTTTCCATTCTTTTTTGAAGTTACTTTCTCCCTTTCCAGTGCACTGTCTTGTGATATCACTGATATCAGCTACAGAAATAATTCATTTCTTTAACGAGGAAAAACTCACCGGAGTTTTACATAAGATGCAGCATTTAAAGTATTATTAATACAAATAACAGTTACATGCATTGTTTTTCTTAGACATGCAGACCAAAATAAGAGGGATGAAGTCACTATGTAGTTTGCTTTATTTCTTTATAATGAAATACATTTTTAGTAAAGCAAGTTTAAAATGTCACTACACAAGTCTAGTAGAGACAAAGTATATTCCATGTTAAATTAGTATGTCTAAAAGTTAGACTTTGACAGTACTCATTAAACATTTTATGTGTTCTCAGTTTTCAGATTCCGACTTCTGAACTAGTAAGAATTTAAAACATGTTCACTTACCATGAAGGAGCACTCTTTATATTATAATAAGTACATACCTATGCTCTGCCTCAAGTGAGCTTGAAAGAACATCTGCCCGAGGGAAAGCTGAAGATTGAATGATCTGCTGAGATGTAATTGGAGCATTGCCATTCTCTTGCAGAATTTCATTTTCAAAGTTTTTGTTTATATCTCTCTCATGATGAGGACTGTTGCTGCTGTGCAAGTTGAAGGACTCATCACCCTGTTAAAAATAATTACATATTACAAATAAAGTTTAAAAATAAATTCCATTCACAAGTAAATGTCTGCAAATGCTGCAACTCAGCGATTCTATTAAATTAAGCTTAAATGGAGATACTCTATACTACTTCAGGGGTAATTCTGTTCATACTTCTAGAGTTTGCAATACCTGGATAATACAGAAATCTTAAGTTATGCCACTGATCAAGTAATGTAGAAAGCAACTCCAATGCTCAGCCTCAATTTTTTTCCTACAAAGTTTCAAACATATAAAAATAATAAGTTGGAATTTCAAGATAAGTATCAAAGGCAGCTTAAATAAGTTATCCGTTGAACTTACAAACAAGGTTCCTAATGAAATATCAGAGCCATGCTGTCCTGGTTTTGTTAAAAAACAAGTCTCTCTTTTAGTGAATGTTGCCTGTCAGCTAAAGCCTTCATATTAGCTGCATTTTCCTGGAGAACCAGATACATGTTTTGGTAAACATAGCAATGGAATGCAAAGTTATTGATAAGCATGGACCTTGCTAGTTGTCCCTGTGAACTGAGGCCTAATGAGAGACTGAATCCAGCTCCGGTTGGCTGCAGAGTCCAGTCCAGGACTTCAGGTGCAGGCTCTGCAGTTGCTGAAATTTTCAAGATTGGTTTTGTACATTTTGTATTATTTTCTCTATTCTTACTAGCAGCATTAGTAAAACATTTTTAATTTTTCCACCTCTCTTCTCTCTGTCCTTCTTTTCCTCCCGATTGCCTGTCCTTAGTGGGAAGCAGGGAGAGGGAGGGGCAAAAGGGGGAAGTGGAGGGGAAGAGGACGTTAACAATATATCTGCCAGGGTTTTATTGTCACCCTGCAATCAAAACCCTCAACAGATAATTGGCGCCCAATGTGGGGCTCGAGAAAGGGGTAAATTTGGAGATTTTTGGCTTTCCTACTGCTCTGACGTACCTTTCAATTTTCTTGGCACGGTACCAACTCATAGAGTTGTGATACTTGTGCATATGTTTGCTTCGGATATTATTTAGTGGTATTAAGGCAAAGTGAATTACACTGATTTAAAGATGTTACGGCATAAGTTGTATCAATTATTTTCTACATCGTGCTCGGTGATCCCATATCTGTGTTGGGCTTTCTTTTTGAATTGAAGTATTCATTATATAACAACAAGAAACTGGATGATGGTTATGATGATACTATGTGGTTTGGTGCACTGGTTTATTTCATCATACTGCAGCCGCTAAAGAAATTCTACTCGTTTCTGCTTTACCTTGAAAAACCTCTGGGAGAGATTAAAAGAGCAGTACGGCTGTGTTTGCTAATTGGTCGAGTGAATCTTTAGAAAGGCTGACTAACAATACTTTCATTTTTTCGCTAGGACAGTTTGCAAATGTTTTAGAGAGCTTTGAATATCCTTGAAGCTTTGATAGAACTGTGATGGTGTTATCTGGTTTGCTGAATGTGTGTCAGTTTGTGTCACTGTTAAGAGAAATGAGGTTCAATAGGTTTGCGTCTCTTTTTAGTCCTGAGATTTGCGGTGCGTCTTCGGAAGCTTTAGCAAAAAGCACTCCTGGCCGCTCGAGAAAGAGCAAAACAGCAAAAGCTGCTGCTGCAGCCACTGCCCCCCCATTCACAGCTTCACAGGCTGAAGCTACAGCTCCTCCGCAGAGTTCCTCTGCCAAGGTCGCTACAGATAATGTTACTTCTCCAGCCTCAAAGGCTAACAAGGCAGCCTCCCCTTCTTCACACAATGGTCACTGTTGCTGCTGTAATCATAACAATCACTGTGACAGTCATTCAGACTCTGGAAATGAATCAAATGATGGTGAACCCATATCAGCATCAGTTGCCGATTGTAAGAAAGTCACTAGAAAGAGTACCCGTGCAGCAGGTGATGTCACAGGGCTGACATCATCCCAAGGGGCATCATCAGCGCAGGGAGGAGATGAAGTGACCACCACTCGGTCCTTTTCTCCAGGTGAGCTGAGAGATCTGCGAAAAGGCTTCAGTTGTCGTGAAGGCGAGAATATTATAACCTGGCTGCTCCAATGCTGGGACAATGGGGCAGAAACAATTGAATTGGAAGGTGGTGAAGCCAGGCAGCTGGGATCTCTGTCAAAAGATTCCACCATTGATAGGGCAATTTCAAGAGACCCTAATGCCACTACCCTCTGGACCCGACTCCTGGCAGCTATAAAAGTAAGATTTCATTACAAGGAAGACTGTATATGCACATTAGGGAAATGGAATACTATGGAGAGAGGTATCCAGTTCCTGAGAGAATTAGCTGTGCGAGAGATCATCTATTATGGACCAAACAGCCAAGAGGGGACAGACCCAGACAGAATCAACTGTACACGACCTCTGTGGCGCACATTTGTACAAACTGCACTGCCTGCATATGCTAAGTCATTGGCAGGAATGGTCTGGTCAGCTGAAGGTGTATAAAATATTACTGAAGTGATTGAGCAGCTCTGGGATTTTGAGGACAGCCTTGCTGGTTATCTACAGGCTTGTGTCTCTGCTGTAGAGAAACTGTGTGAAAAATCTGATGACGGGTTTGAAAAGCTGTTGCAAGAAATCAAAGAACTCAGAGAAGACACGTACCATTCACGACCTGCACAAACCTATGTTTCAGCTATTAGGAGAAGGCGTTTCCAGTCTCGAGAGAGAGGACAGAGGCAGCCCACAAAAAGAGGTTCACTGTGGTTCTTCCTACATGAGCAGGGAGAAAACATGAATAAGTGGCATGGAAGACCTACCTCAGAACTTCAAGAACGAGTACGTGAGATAAAAGGAAGAACTCCTAGGAAGGTGGTTGCTCCAGTTTACAAAAGGAGCAGAAGAGATTCTGATGCTCTTGAAGGAACCTCTAATTCACACCCAGAGACTGTGCAAAACAGAAATTAGAGGTGCCCTGCCTCCAACCAGGTGGAGGAAAGGGATAACAGAGTTTATTGGACTGTACAAATACGATGGCCTGGTACAACACACCCCCAGGAGTACAAAGCTTTAGTGGACACTGGTGCACAGTGCACGATAATTCCTTCTAATTATAAAGGAACGCAATCCATCAGTATTGTGGGAGTGACTGGGGGATCCCAGGAACTGACTGTTGTAGAGGCTGAAATGAGCCTAAGTGGAAAAAACTGGCAAAAGCATCCCATTGTGACAGGCCCAGATGCCCCGTGCATCCTTGGAATAGACTACCTCAAGAGAGGGTATTTTAAGGACCCAAAAGGGTATAGGTGGGCATTTGGTATAGCAGCTGTGGACATTGAGAAAATTGAACAGCTGTCTGATTTGCCTGGTCTTTCAGATGACCCTTCTGTTGTAGGACTGCTGATGGTTGACGATCAGTAGGTGCCAATTGCTACCACAACGGTGCATCGCCGGCAATATCGCACCAATCGAGACTCTTTGATTCCTATCCAGAAGTTGATCTGTCAATTGGAAAGCCAGGGTGATCAGTAAGACTCGCTCACCTTTTAACAGCCCAATCTGGCCAGTGCGTAAGTCTAGTGACGAGTGGAGACTAACTGTACACTATTGTGGCCTGAATGAAGTTAGGCCACCACTTAGTGCTGCTGTGCCTGACATGCTAGAACTGCAATTTGAGCTGGAGTCAAAGGCAGCTAAGTGGTATGCTACAATTGACATTGCTAATGCATTTTTCTCTATTCCTTTAGCAGCAGAATGCAGGCCACAGTTTGCTTTCACCTGGAGAAGCATCCAGTAGACACGGAATGGCTTGCCCCAGGGGTGGAAACACAGTACTACCATCTGCCATGGACTGATCCAGACCACGCTGGAGCAAGGTAAAGCTCCAGAACACTTGCAATATATTGATGACATCATCGTATGGGGTGACACAGTGAAAGAAATCTTTGAGAAAGGTGAGAGAATAATTCAGATTCTTTTGGATGCTGGTTTTGCCATAAAACGAAGCAAGGTCAAGGGACCTGCACGAGAGATCCATTTTTAGGAATAAAATGGCAAGATGGCCGTCGTCAGATCCCAATGGATGTGATCAACAAAATTGCAGCAATGTCTCCACCTACTAATAAAAAGGAGACACAGACTTTCTTGGGTGTTGTAGGTTTTTGGAGAATGCATATTCCTGACTACAGCCAGATTGTGAGCCCTATCTATTGAGTGACTTGGAAAAAGAACCAATTTGAGTGGGGCCTGGAACAACGACAAGCCTTTGAACAAATAAAGCATGAGATAACTCATGTGGTGGCCCTTGGACCAGTTCAGACTGGACTAGATGTTAAAAATGTGCTCTACACCGCAGCCGGAGATAATAGACTTTCCTGGAGCCTCTGGCAGAAAGCACCAGGAGAAACCTGAGGTCGACACTTAGGTTTTTGGAGTCGAGGATACAAAGGATCTGAGGCCAACTATACTCCAACTGAAAAAGAGATACTAGCCACATATGAAGGAGTTCAAGCTGCTTCAGAAGTGATCGGTACTGAAGCACAGCTCCTCCTAGCACCTCGACTGCCAGTGCTGAGCTGGATGTTCAAAGGGACGGTTCCCTCTACACATCATGCAACCGATGTTATGTGGAGTAAATGTATTGCACTGATCACGCAATGAGCTTGAACTGGAAATACCAATCACCCAGGGATCTTAGAAGTGATTACAGACTGGCCAGAAAGTAAAGACTTTGGGATGTCTCCAGATGAGGAGGAAGGAACACGTGCTGAAGAAGCACCACCGTATAATACTCTTTCAGAGACAGATAAGCAGTATGCACTGTTCACAGATGGATCCTGTCGTCTTGTAGGAAAACATCGAAGGTGGAAAGCTGCTGTGTGGAGTCCCACACGACAAGTTACAGAAGCCACTGAAGGACAAGGTGAATCTAGTCAATTTGCAGAAGTGAAAGCCATCCAGCTGGCTTTGGACATTGCTGAACGAGAGAAGTGGCCAATACTTTATCTCTATACTGACTCATGGATGGTAGCAAATGCCTTGTGGGGGTGGCTACAGCAATGGAAGAAAAGCAACTGGCAGCGCAGAGGTAAACCCATTTGGGCTGCCACACTGTGGCAAGACATTGCTGCTCGGCTAGAGAGCCTGCCTGTAGAAGTTCGTCATGTAGATGCTCATGTGCCTAAAAGTCGAGCCACCGAGGAACATCTAAACAACCAACAAGCAGATCAAGCTGCTAAGATTAAGTAGCTGAGGTGGACTTTGACTGGCAACATAAAGGTGAACTTTTCCTAGCTCAGTGGGCCCATGATGCTTCAGGGCATCAAGGTAGAGATGCAACATATAAATGGGCTTGCGATCAAGTGGTGGATTTAACTATGGACACTATTTCACAGATTATTCATGAATGTGAAACTTGCGCCGAAATCAAACAAGCGAAATGGTTAAAGCCTGTATGGTATGGGGGGCGATGGTTAAAGTATGGAGAAGCTTGGCAGATTAATTATACTACACTTCCACAAACACGTCAAGGTAAGCGTTATGTACTTACAATGGTGGAAGCAAGCACCGGATGGCTGGAAACATATGCCGTACCTCATGCTACAGCCCGAAATGCTATCTTGGGCCTTGAAAAGCAAGTCCTTTGGCAACACGGTACGCAAGAAAGAATTGAATCAGACAATGGTACTCATTTCAAAAACAGTATTATAGACAATTGGGCCAAAGAACATGGTATTGAGTGGGTATATCATATTCCATATCATGCACCAGCCTCTGGGAAAATTGAAAGGTCAATGGTTTGTTAAAAACTACACTAAAGGCATTGGGTGGTGTAACCTTTAAAAACTGGGATTCACATTTAGCAAAAGCCACTTGGTTGGTCAACACTAGGGGATCAGCCAATCGAGCTGGGCCTGCCCAATCAGAAATTCTTCGTACTGTGGAAGGAGATAAAGTCCCTGTAGTACACATGAAAAATATGTTAGGAAAGGCAGTCTGGGTTACTCCTGCCTCAAGCAAAGGCAAGCCCAAATAGCCTCAGAAGTCTTATCAATTGTAAAAACAAGGAGGAGAGTATGAACGTTATCTAGCTAACTAAACTTGGTATATAACAGCATTATCCATAGCAGGAGGAAATGGTTCAATTAGCCAGTTCTGCACTTGTACAAAATCATACTTCAGAGTCCATGATCAAGACCGTCCATCATCATTCTCCTCCCACTCACAGTGTTGTCTGCCTCCAGAAATTTTAGAATGCTCAGCAAAAATTTCTTAAGAACAAGTACCTCAGTAAACATATATTCACCTGTTAAATCATAGACCTGAAGAATGCATCTCATACTGACAAAGCAAATTCATAAAAATATTAAACAATTTTAATAGATTAGGGCAAAATAGCTTCTTCCAAGCATGATTCAGCTGCTGATCACAATTTGCCTCATTATTTCAGAGGTGAAATCTGTTACTGCAGGCCTTAAAATTCCATCAACAGAATCACATTATAATAGCCTGTTGCACAGTTATCTCCCTATCCACTCAGTTGCACACCATGTCTTCTATTGACGATCATTAAAATTACAATGACAACTACTAGTGACATGATTTGTTTAACATCTTTTCACACCTGTTAGTGAAACAGCAAGGGCAGGGAAGAGGACACATGCACTTACCAACAAATACTCCAGGCTATGTGTTACATACACCTGTCCAAGGACATTACAATTTTTACTACTAAAAACCTCCCCTCTACCTTGCCCCCACCCAAACACACTGCTTCTGAAAATCAGGGACAACAAAATACATTTGACATAAGTATGATGAAGATATTAAGAACTCAAGACAATTTCAGGAACAGAAATTCCCAACAAATTCATGTTCAGAATTCTGAAGCTGAAGACAGTGTTTCCCAAGATCTTTTTAATCTTAAATCAAAAATTTGTGAATTTCTAAACACACATGAACAGCATTACCCTCAACACTCATCTCAGGGTGCTAAGCCATAAAATGTCTAATGGAAAGATGCAGAACTTTCTCAACTGACACATATATCTAAGTTGTACAGTCCCATTACAGCAAATTTTATTTTGCCTGAAATAGGAACAGGGTCAGAAAAGTCAATCTTTCTTTTATGAGACACTGGCACTGTCTTTTTTTTTTTCGTGTCTCTGAATCTGAATAACCCTTCCTGAAAACCACTCATTTTATTTGTCTGGCTGATTTGTAATTTTTGCTGGTTTTGGTTTGTTTGTTTTGGTTTTGGATTGTTTTTTTTTTTGTTTTGTTTTTGGTTTTTTTTTTTTTTTTTTTTTTTTTTTTTTTGTTTACACTTTAAACCACTCATTTACAGAAAATATAGGCTTTTAATTGCCTCATCCTGAATAATACATTACTTATCTTCACTTGGACTACATAGGATAACTACACTTATGGCTTGTTGATGGCTGGTAGCACTGAAGGAAATATTCTCAGGTGCCAGCTAAGCACTGCATAAGCTGATCCAGACTGAAAGAAAACTGACATATAATATACACAGAATAGGCCTCCAAGTTCTCAATTAAGAAGTAAAAACAGGTTCTTTATATATGCATATGCATAAATCAAACTACTGCCCCTATGACTAGTTTAACTTCTGGCTATCTAAACACTATAATTAGAAAGGAAATGGTTTGAGAAGCAGAACCAAGTTTTTCCATTGTTTTGTATAGGATAACTAATGTCCAAGGTGTGAAACACTCTTCTCCCAAAGATTAGGTTAGCTTATTTATTCTTTTTATTGTTGCTAATAACTCGGGCACATTTGTCTATAACATGTATGAACAGATACTGCAGAAAGAAAAAAAAAAACAAAACACTAAGAAGCACTGGAGAAAGAACAGTACTTGGAACAACTTTTTAAAATTCATCAAAAGGTAATTCCTTTCCTTCATTTAGAGATCAAGACCATGATTTAACAGCTGTTTACAGCCAAATAAAAAGTAGTTTATGTTCAGTCTGAGAACTGTCACTGCTGGATCTACGATAGGTATGAACAAAACTACCTTCTCTTGCCCAGCATCATTATTGTCTTCATGTTCCTCTTCCACTCTATCTTGTTTCAATGCTTTCAAAAATTCACTCTTCTTATCAGTCCGCATTCTTGTCAATTTTGTTAAACGAGGCTGACCAACTTTGTCAATAAGGGATGATGAATTTGACTGATTACTCTAATGTGGGGGGGGTCAAAAAAAGAAAAAATATTAGAAGTTTATTCATTGAGGAAACTTTGAATTAAAGACAAAGACTCACAGGCACCTGTAGTTTCAGGTTTCATGTATATCAACAGTAAAAAGCAGATGGAAGATATTTCTATTTCAGTATATATAGTTCTTATATGTAATCCTAGAGATGAAGGCTTATGGAGCCCTACTAACACACAGTGGACCTTCTGAAGTCCATCACACAGTTTTGAAGTTTACCAGGTTATACTTCCTAATGCACCATTTTTACTCCAAACATACAAAGTAATTATTGCAGTACTTAAAAGCCAGTGATGTGATGTAGCTTCCATATTTTTCTCTCTCATATTAACTTTCACAAAAATAAACTTATTTAATACAGTTCTGCATAAAGCTTACTGATCCAGTTATCCAACCAAATAAATTTAAAATTTGATAGAGTTGATAAAAACTACAGACATTGTTTTACCTCTTTCACTGAATTCTGTGATGCAGTAAATGCCTTGGCAGTTGATTTGAAAGGACTGAAATTACTAATACCATATGCAGATTCATGAGAAAATGGATTCCCAAGTTTATTTTCTTTTGCTTGGTTTTTCCACTGTGTAGGTTAAACAAAAATTTAGAGTCATTAACTGCAATAGGGTTATTTTCAGGAATATTTAGAGAAATGATTAAGCAAAAGCAAATCATAACTACAACCATAATTTAGAGCAAATACCTGTTTTATTGTGGAAAAGAGACTGTTTATGAGCAATTCATCCTTGCTCACAAATACTGTCTACACTTTTTATATAGAGTTATATTTACAAACAATTAAAACCCTCATATTTGAAGTATTAAGAATCAAAAACATGAGTCTGAACGGCTGAAAGTAGTGTTTTTAATGTAGTATGTTAACAGAGTTAAGAACAGCTCCATCAGATGCTCTCAGGAGCACAGAAAAAATCCTGAAACAAAATCAAAAGATGAACACAGAAAGTTGCATATGAGATGGACCAGAATGACACTAAGCACATCTATATCAGTAACTGAGATAAATTCTGGAGGTACTAGCTCTCCACTAGGTATATATTTTTCTGTTAAAAACATTTATACAAAAGGCATTGCTATTCTCTAAGTTAGAAGCATCCTTTTCACTCTCCCTTGGACAGCTCTTGCACTTCTCAAAAAAAGGTAAATGAGAAACAAAGAGAGATCCAATTACAGTATAGTTTAAAAAGAAAAATGAAAAAAAAAAATGTTTCTGTTCACTTTCAGAATATTTTGCACTTAGCAAGATTTGAAAGCATAATACTCTAGGAACAGTACTCTCAGGGGTGAAATGAGCACATTCAGAATTAGAGGATGATTTTTTTCAGCATATTCACCAGTATCCAAGACTCACCTTTGCAGGTGGAGTAGCAGGTTTAGGGACTAATCCTTGATAAACACTCGTGCCAGTTCCATTCTTTACTGGCTGTGAATGAAGACTTCCTACTACAGGGAATCTAGATATCTGCAGTTCTTTTGTACTGCCCTTTTTAATGACCAGCATTCTTGGAGATCTAGATTTAGGATTCAAAGGGTACTCTGGAGGGGAAGGGAGGAGGGAAAAACAGTGTGTGTGTATATATATATATATATATATATATATATATATATATATGCATGTGTATACATTCTTAAGTTCCTAGTTCATAGGGTACTGGATAGCCATATAGTCCAGAGCAAATAGGCATAAATCAGGAACTTGGTCCAGTATTAGTTCCACAAATAACACACTGTACAAACTTAGGTAAATACAAGTTCTGTTCCATTTTCCACAACCACCTTTTATAAAAATATTTCACTTGGCAATGCAGGAATTTTACTTTCACAAAATAAATACATCCTTCAGTCAAAGAAGCTAGCTACACAGTTCTTGTTTGCAAATCTAAAATCCAAATATTATTAGTTGTTAAGAGTTACCTAATTTTCAAAAGAGATTATGGTTTTCATATTTCCCTTTAAGTTTATTAAAGAATAATTACTCGTATATTAACGACTTATTTTAGAACCAAATGTTCCACACTGAGGCTCTATGAACATGAGAAGAGAGATGTATACTACTGTAGACCATGGTAATGCCCAGTTTATCTCTATGCCTCAGGTGGGGATAATAGAACATCTGAAGCTTACACCATTTCCAGGTTCAAGAGAGCACTAACTGGAGACATACAGTCAGCTGTCATACTTAGTGAGTAACTGACATTTAACAGTTTGAAAGAACACCTATTAAAAACAGTTCTAAAGTTTAAAAAAAAAAATAAAATAATAAAAACAACCCCACACCACATTTTTTCACATGCATTCCAAAGTTGCTTTAACAACCTTTTCCAAGATTATATCCTCTCTCTGCAAGCATTTCTACTTCACAGGCAGAGAGAGTGGTCAGGCATTGGAATGGCCTGCCCAGGGAGGTAGTGGACTCGCCGTCCCTAGAGGTTTTTAAACTGAGATTGGACATGGCACTTAGTGCCATGATCTAGTAAACAGACTAGAGTTGGACCAAGGGTTGGACTCGATGATCTCTGAGGTCTTTTCCAACCCAGTCGATTCTGTGATTCTGTGATTCTGTGAAAACAAAACCTGTGAAGTCTAAAGTTGCCACCTTCCTAGAATGAACAATTCACTACTTAAAGCCCATAGAACCGTAAAGCATTAGCCAAATTTATCAGGTGGAGATGAGAAAACATACTCTCAGGATCAGCTTTCTTACAAGTAATTCATAAACATAGCCAACAGCTTAAGACATCTGCTTCCAGGATGACACCTTAAATCTTGAATTGCACCTCGAATACTGTGTTCAGTTTTGGGTCCCTCACTACAAGACAGACGTTGGATATGCTCCAGCACCTCAATGAAGGGCAACAAAGCTGGTGAAGGGTCTGGAGCACAAGTCTTATGAGGAGCAGTTGAGAGAACTGGGGCTGTTGAGCCTGGAGAAAAGGAGGCTGAGGGGAGACCTTATCACTCTCTACAACTACCTGAAAGGAGGTTGTAGCAAGGAGGGTGTCGGTCTCTTCTCCCAAGTAACAACTGACAGGACAAGAAGAAATGGCCTCAAGTTGGGCCAGGGGAGGTTTAGATTGGATATTAGGAAAAACTTCTTCATGGAAAGGGTTGTCAGGCATAAGAACAGGCTGCCCAGGGAAGTGGTTGAGTCACTATCCCTGAAGGTATTTAAAAGACATGTAGACATGGTGCTTAGGGACATGGTTTAGTGGTGGTCTTGGTAGTGTTAGGTTAATGGTTGGACTCAATGATCTTAAGGGTCTTTTCCAACCTAAATTATTCTATGATTTTCTGCAAACTAACCTGCTCTTTCCAGCCCTCCTAGGTTTTTCTCCAAGATCTTTCAACAGCATTAATCAGTCAGGAGCACTCTTACAAAGTCATCAGCTAGAAATCACATCACTAGTTTAGGTGACCCACCTTCATCACATTTCTTCTTGGGAGACAGATTCTTAACATCTTCACAAGAAGACGTACACTTTCTTGGAAAGATTCCAAGTTGTGCCTGCATCTACAGACCAACAGACTGATATCCAAATAGAAGTGTCACCTCTCTAACAAAAAGATACTTACATTGTAATACTATTCAAGTTTCACAGAATCACACAGAATCACAGAATGTTAGGGACTAGAAGGGACCTCAAAAGATCATCTAGTCCAATCCCCCTGCTGGAGCAGGAACATCTAGATGAGGTTACACAGGAACATGTCCAGGCAGGTTTTGAATGCCTCCAGAGTAGGAGACTCCACAACCTCCCTGGGCAGCCTGTTCCAGTGTTCTGTCACCCTCACTGAGAAGAAGTTTCTTCTCAAATTTAAGTGGAACCTTTTGTATTCCAGTTTGTACCCATTACCCCTTGTCCTATCATTGGTTGTCACCGAGAAGAGCCTGGTTCCATCCTCGTAACACTCACCCTTTATATATCTGTGAACATGAATGAGGTCACCCCTCCGTCTCCTCTTCTCCAAGCTAAAGAGACCCAGCTCCCTCAGCCTTTCCTCATAAGGGAGATGCTCCACTCCCTTAATCATCTTTGTTGCCCTGTGCTGGACTCTCTCCAGCAGTTCCCTGCCCTTCTTGAACTGAGGGGCCCAGAAATGGACACAATACTCCAGATGTGGTCTCACCAGGGCAGAGTAAAGGGGAAGGAGAACCTCTCTCGATCTACTAACCACCCCCCTTCTAATACACCCCAGGATGCCATTGGCCTTCCTGGCCAAAAGCGCACAGTGCTGGCTCATGGTCATCCTGCTGTCCACCAGGACCCCCAGGTCCCTTTCCCCTACACTGCTCTCTAATAGGTCATTCCCCAACTTATACTGGAACCTGGGGTTGTTCCTACCCAGATGTAAGACTCTACACTTTCCCCTGTTATATTTCATTAAATTTTTCCCTGCCCAACTCTCCAGCCTGTCCAGGTCTCGCTGGATGGCAGCACAGCCTTCTGGCGTATCAGCCACTCCTCCCAGTTTCCTCAATTTCAATCTATACCTTTTTAATATTCTAAAAAAATTCTTATGTTTCAAATAAAACAACTTCAGATCTCAGCTACATTTTTATATTTAGAAACATCAAAAATACTCACCCCACACACCGGCAGCTAAAGACTTATTCTGGTTTGGTGTTCTCTCATACTCAGGATTCAAAGATGGCTGAAAGGAAAATTTATTATTATTAAAACAAAAATTTAATAATAAGTTTTAATTGTGGGACCAATGAAATAAAGAATCACAATAATATCAGAAGTATGACCTCAGCTGTCAAAGATTTTTAAATGGACAAAGACTAGACACTTCCCCCTGCGATCCAAATAGATCAACACTCACTTGTTTCCTCTTCTCCAACAAAACACCTCAAGCAGCAGTTAATACTATTATATGAACTGTCCAGAGAAAGCAAAACACAGTGATGTATGGTTCTTCAAAGAGAAAGCTCACCTTTCCCCTTACATCCCACAATTTTAGGTTGAAGCATAGGACCTCAAACAGCTGGTAGCAGAAAGATCATTTTGTTAGTACTTCAGATTTCCAGTAAGGTACTTGTGTAGAATTTAATACATACACATGCCACAGTAAACTGTGGTAAGATATTATGAAATAAACTTAGAATCCAATTATAAGTGACAATAATAAAAACATAATGATAAAAACTGGATATAAAAAAAGAAACAAGTTTGTGGACAAATGACTAACACCCTCTTATCTATGGGAAATGTGATCCCTTTATATGATAATCTGAAACCGGTGAAATCTCATGAAGTAGCTTGTAATCAACAAAATGGCACTTGCAGAAACAATGAAACCTTGTTTATTATAATTACAATTAACTTACAAAATCCTCAGCCTCAAACTGTTTGGGTACTTCCTTGTCTTCCTTTTTCCCAATTTCATTATCAGATACATTGTTTTCGTGCAGTCCTTGGCCTTTTCCATAGTGGAAAGTGCTGGTACCAGTGCAGGAACCTCCACCATGGTATCCCCCACGATGGTTTATATTTTCTGTATCATTTCTGCTTTGTGAACGCCAACCCTTCTTCTCTTTTCTCCCAAAATGCCCTTAGATTTGTAAATTTTAAAGAAATATAATTAACAGTTTTGAAAGAACATTCTACTCTTGAAAAAATTTGGTAGAGGAATTAAGCAAGCAGCTCTATACTCTGGGATGTGATAGCATAGTAAATTTAGTTTTCATTCATATAAGCAGCAGGGAAAAATCTCATAAAACAGTGCCAAAGAAAGATGACAGTAGTCCAACATTAAGAAGTCAAACCCTTTTTCTGGCTGCTCACTTATATGTTGCTGGCTAGAGAATTAACTTGACCACCTTCTTCTTAAGTGAAAAGTACACTTGGAATCACACTACTTAGAACTTAGTCATCACATTGTCTCCCAGAAGATCTGTCTTCCCATTACCTCTATTCTGTTACAGAATACAGCATTTGGCATAGGACAGCTATTATCATCAGACTTTTTTCCTAGCCAAAGAGCTAAAAAGCAACGGTGTAAACTTATTTTAAATGTTCCATGAAAGCTAAATTATACCTCCATTAGGCCATCCAATGTTAGAATCACACCCATCTGAAGAGTTGTGTCTTCTGTGATTTGCTTCATAATGATTCTCTATCCACAAAAAGTTTTCAGAATGTTTCTCTAAGTTCAGTGATGACTGTAAAGGAGTACAAGTGGTAGACCCAAGATATCTGATTAATAACAAAGCTGAATTATCCGAACTGTAATATGTACATTACTTGTGGTATATACAATCCATTTTTAAAAGGACTATGAATGGCAGATAATATAGTAGTTCTCAAGTATGCATATGTTCAGAGTTATGTCATTATCTCCCATGGTAGCAGAAGCTATATCTTCCACTCCAGGACACTCAAACAGTGCTGAGGACCATGCTTGTGACACAAATTAAAAACCCAAGTGTTTATTTTGGTTTGTCAACAGAACAGAGCACAAGTGATGTGTGGCAGCAGAGGAAAAATAAAAAAGGTAACAAAGGATATGAGATCACAGTTTGGAAGGCAGGAAAGAAATCTGGGATCTTAATTTGAGTGGTTAGACTACACATGTGCATTACATAGAAAACAAGGAGTTGCTTCGACCAGAGGCAGCTCTACCCAAAAAAGGCCCAGTTTATTAGCCTCGTCACTATAACTTAATAACGCAAATGTAACTAGTTATGAAATACGAGTAAAACCTAGAGTCAAAAGTGTACAGATTCACAAATATACTTCACATTATCAGCTTATAAAGTAGGTATTATAGAAATTTTAAAGTAGTAAATCTTTAATATACCAGTAGGAAGTACTTTATAAAATAAAATCTTATGTTGAGAACAGCACTCAGAAGTCAAAACATATCCTGACTAGAACTCATACCTAACCAAAAAAGATCATGACTTAGAGCAGCTGTCTTCTCTACGGCTTCTATCCGGCTTTACTATTTTAAGACTATAATATTTCTTTCACTGTTAGACCTTAAAAAATCAAGAATAAAATTTCATTCTGTACAAGTAGCGCTTAGCTTTAGTGTTACACATGCCACATATCCCAGTGACAGCAGAGAGCTGTGTTACCTGGCACTTCCCTGCCACACAGCCAACCTTTGATACAGATGAAGCAAAGCCCCCTTCCCTCTAGCACATACTGTGCATGTATATTTCCATTGTATTGCACATGTACAAGAGATCCAACACTTCCCAGGACCATATTATCTACAAATGCATAAATGCACCTAAATGTGGAAGTGTACTATGTGAGCAAAGTAAGCTTAGTGATTCCAGGGAGTATCAACTTTACTGTACCAAAAGTATCAGCTTTCCTGACTGAAGCTCTCTCCCTCTCCAGACTGAGTAACATTCAGGGAAAAACAAAACAAAAACAAAACAAAACAAACAAACAAAAAACAACAAAAAAAACCCAAAACAACACACAACCAAAAAAAAAAAAAAACCCACAAAAAAACAACAACAAAAAAAAACAAACCAAAAACCAACAACAAAAAAAACCAGTAATGGTGCATTGTTTGAAAATGAAAGCCCCAAGTTTATTTCAACAGTTATTATCCATTAACATCTAAACAAGCCATATTAATATTTAAAGCACTCCACTGGTCAAAGTGAGTAGAAAAACAAAAACCAACCAAACAAAAAAGTCACAGTAACAGGTTAAACTACTTCATAAAATATGTTGAAGAGAATTATTTCCTTCTCCTCCACAACCACAAGACAATCACACAAAAAAAATGACACCTAAGTTCTACTAACAATGCCTCAGCAGAGCTCAAGGTGCTGTTCAAAATCTACTGCTTAAAATTCAAACTCAAGTAAGCAATAGATATGTATTTCCAAACTGTATAGAAGTCAAATGAAAAGGGATTCCTTCTCAATTTGAGACCTGGGAAGTGAACTATTTTCTTGACAAACTTGGAAAGAGAGAAAAAAAAACAGAAAATGACAAGAAATTATCAAAATATCTAAGTAGTTAACAAAGGTGTCCCACTGGACCTGTTGTTTACAAACAGAGAAGGACTTGTGTGTGGATGATGTCATGGTTGGAAGCCATCTTGGGCACAGCAATTATGAAACGATAGGGGTTTTGATTGCTGAAGAAGGAATGGGGTCAGCAGAACTGCTACCTTGGACTTCTGGAGGGCAGACTTTTACCTTTTTAGGAGCCTGGTTGACAGAGTCCCTTGGGAGGCTGTCCTGAAGGGCAAAAGAGATCAGGAAAGCTGGTCAATCTTTAAGATATAAATCTTAAAGGTGCAGGAGCAGGCCGTCCTCATGTGCCAAAAGACAAGCTGGCAGGAAGAAGAGTGGCCTGGCTGAACAGAGAGCTTTGGCTGGAACTCAGGAAAAAAAAAGGAGAGTTTATGACCTTTGGATGAAGGGGCAGGCAACACAGGAGGACTACAAGGATATCACTAAGTTATACAGGGAGAAAATTAGAAGGACCAAAGCCCAACTAGAACTTAATCTGGCTACTGCAGTAAAAGACAAAAAAAAAAAAAAAGTTGCTATAAATACATGAGCAACAAAAGGAGAGCTAAGGAGAATCTCCATCCTTTAGTGGATGCAGGGGAAAACACAGTTAAAGATGAGGGAAAGGCTGAGGTACTTAATGCCTTCTTTGCCTCAGTCTTTAATAATAAGACCAGTTGTGCTACAGGTACCCAGCCTCCTGAGCTGGAACACAAAGAGGGGGAGCAGAATGAAGCTCCCATAATGCAAGGGGAATGGTTAGCAGCCTGCTACACCACTTGGACACACACAAGTGTATGGGGCCAGATGGGATCCACCCAAGAGTTGTGATAGAGCTGGTGGAAGTGCTCACCAAGCCACTTTCCATCATTTATCAGCACTCCTAGGTAACGGGAGGGAAAGGCTGTGGATGTTTTCCACCTAGACTTTAGTAAAGCCTTTGACACCGATTCCCAGAGCATTCTCCTAGGGAAACTCGTTGCTCATGGCTTGGAGTAAAAAACTGGCTGGATGGCTGGGCCCAAAGAGTTGTGGTGAATGGAGTTAAATCCAGTTGGCAACTGGTCACAAGTGGTGTTCCCCAGGGCTCAGTATTGGGGCCAGTTCTGTTTAATCTCTTTATCAATGATCTGGATGAGGGGATTGAGTGCACCCTCAGTAAGTTTGTGAATGACACCAAGTTGGGTGGGAGCACTGATCTGCCTGAGGGATCTGGACAGGCTGGATCGATGGGCTGAAACCAACTGCATGAAGTTCAACAAGGCCAAGTGCTGGGTCCTGCACTTTGGTCACAACAACCCCATGCAATGCTACAGGCTTGGAGAAGACTGGCTGGAAAGCTGCTGGGTGGTAAAGAACACGGGGGTATTGGTCAACACCCAGCTGAATATGAGCCAGCAGCGTGCCCAGGTGGCCAAAAAGGCCAACAGCATTCTGGCTTGTATCAGAATTAGTGTGGCCAGCAGGACTAGGGAACTGATTGTCCCTTGGTACTTGGCACTGTTGAGGCCGCACCTTGAATCCTGTGTTCAGTTTTGGGCCACTCACTACAAGAAAGACACTGAGGTGCTGGAGAAATTTCAGAGAAGGGTAATGAAGCTGATGGTCTGGAGCACAAGTCTTACGAGGAACAGCTGAGGGAACTGGGGCTGTTGAGCCTGGAGAAAAGGAGGCTGAGGGGAGACCTTATCACTCTCTACAACTACCTGAAAGGAGGTTGTAGCAAGGAGGGTGTCGGTCTCTCTTTCCAAGTAACAAGCGATAGGACAAGAGGAAATGGCCTCAAGTTGCACCAGATTGGATATTAGGAAAAACTTCTTCACTTAAAGGGTTGTCAGGCATGAGAACAGGCTGCCGAGGGAAGTGGTTGAGTCACCGTCCCTACAGGTGTTCAAAAGATGTGTAGATGAGGTTCTTAGAGACACGGTTTAGGGACAGTACTAGGTTAACAGTTGGACTCAATGATATTAAAGGTCTTTTCCAACCAAAACAATTCTGTGATTCTATGATTATCATAATGGATCTCAATATTTAAGTAAAAAATAATTCCTTATAAACAAACTTTGAATAACCTGGCAAAATTTCCAAAGGCTCCAAATCTGTTGATCATACATGAAATTTTAGAAAATAGCTTCATGTGGTCATTTACATACAACAACCTTCTAATATTGCCTTTGGAGTTTAACTTACTCTTGTTTTTTGTATGAACTTTGAAGAACAATCACATTTTTACAAACTATAACTGACAATGCTTTGTATATTTTGTTTGAGTTGTACTTGACATAATGCATCTTCAGTCTCTAAATTGCATGCAGAGATCATGCAGTATGCATTTTTCCGACATGATGGAGTTATCAATCTATCAAGTCTCTTGTGGCAAAGACAACAGTAATCTTTGTAATCAGCAGGAAATCAAGTGGCAATTTCTGGAAGCTGAGAAATTATATGACTTGATTCAACCAGCCAAGAAATAAAACAACACAGATTTGTGTTGATGTATAAGAAGTCTTGTTGCTTAACATGAAGTAATAGTAAGCTTTCAAAAACTACTGAGTTTGCCAGTCTAATTTGATAGATGGACCACTCGGTGGATAAGGAATTGGCTGGATGGTCGTACTCAAAGAGTTGCAGTCAACGGCTCAATGTCCAAGTGGAGATCAGTGACTAGTGGTGTTCCTCAGGGGTCGGTATTGGGACCAGCGCTGTGTAACATCTTTGTTGGCAACATGGACAGTAGGGTTGAGTGCACCTCCAGCAAGTTTGCCAACAACACCAAGCTGTGTGGTGCAGTCAACATGCTGGAGGGAAGGGATGCCATCCAGAGGGACCTTGACAGGTTTGAGAGGTGGGCCTGTGTGAACCTCATGAAGTTCAACAAGGCCAAGTGCAAGGTCCTGCACATGGATCAGGGCAATCCCAAGCACAAATACAGGCTGGGTGGAGGATAATGGACTGAGAGCAGCCCTGAGGAGAAGGACTTGGGGATGTTGGATGACAAAAAGCTAAACATGAGCCAGCAATGTGCACTTGCAGCCCAAAAAGCCAACCATATCCTGGGATGCATCAAAAGAAGCATAGCCAGCAGGTCAAGGGTGGCGATTCCCCTCTACTCCACTCTCATGAGACCCCACCTGGAGTACTGCGTTCAGCTCTGGGGCCCCCAAGAGAAGGACATGGACCTGTTGGAGCAAGTCCAGAGAAGGGCCATGAAGATGATCAGAGGGTTGGAGCAAATCTCCTATGAAGACAGGCTGAGAGAGTTGGGGTTGTTCTGCCTGGGGGAGAGAAAACTCTCGGGAGACCTTTTAGCATCCTTCCAGTACCATAAGGGGACCTACAAGAAAGCTGGAGAGAGACTTTTTACAAGGGCATGTAGTGATGGGACAAGGGGCAATGGCTTTAAACTGAAAGAGGGTAGATTTAGATTAGATATAAGGAAGAAATTCTTCACCATGAGGGTGGTGAGGCACTGGAACAGGCTGCCCAGAGAAGTTCTGGATGCCCCATGCCTGGAAGTGTTCAAGGCCAGGTCGGATGGGGCTTTGAGCAACCTGGTCTAGTGGAAGGTGTCCCTGCCCACAGCAGGGGGGTTAGAACTAGATGATCTTTAAGGTCCCTTCCAACCCAAACCATTCTATGATTCCATGATCTGCAATCTCCCCATATATATTTTACAGCAATCCTTTCTGATAAATTTCATCCATATCACACAATGACTTCACTATTCACAATACTTCCCCATTTCTACCTTCTCAACTGCAATACTGCACTGATGCAAATATATTAGTTTCAGACCTGAACTAAAGCTACAGAGCAATGGATACCCAGCTATCTCAGTAGACTTTGCTATATTAGTGACAGGGAGATGATATAAAAGCTTATCCTTAAGAGGAAATCATCAGCAATAGGTGAGGGGTTTTTTTGTTTGTGTTTGTTTGTTTTGGTTTGGGGTTTTTTTTGTTTGTTTTACAAAGAAATTTTTTACAATGAGGGTGGTAAAATACTGGAACAGGTTGCCCAGAGAGGTTGTAGATGCCCCATCCCTGGAAACATTCAAAGCCAGGCTGGACAGGGATATAAGCAACCTGATCTGGTTGAAGATGTCCCTGCTCATTGCAGGGGGTTTGGACTAGATGACCTTTGAAGGTCCCTTCCAACCCAAACTATTCTATGATTCTATGAGATGGATTTTGGTCAAGCTGTAATCTGTATAAATCACATTAAGAAAACTCATTCACAATCCCAGTTTCCTGGCATCAGGTTTTTCTAATGCTATGTAAGGGAAAGCCTCGGCCACCCAGGATCAAGGAGGAAACCAAACTCATAAAGATGTGATTCCTAAAAGCACCTCTTTCAGGGAAATAAAAACTGACTGGGCAGAGTTCAGTTTCTCCTTCTCAAGTCTAAATGTTGTTGATACCATAGCCTTATCCCAGCTCCATTCTGCATGAAACATGAGACACCTTGCCTTCCTTACCCCATTCTTCCTTTTCATCTCCATCCCTCTTACCTGCTCTTCTCTTCAGCTGCTTTGCTGAGATATGTGAAGCAGAAATAAACATCTGTTCTAGGAAACAGATAGGAAAGGAAGCAGGGGGGCACAACATTTGAGACATGTCTTGTAGAGGAATGACAGGATAAGCCTTATTCTGTAAACTAGGAATTACTACACACCAGGTAGAACCGAAAAGACTTATCAGGTGTTTAATATCCAAATGTGCTCTTATATATGCTGATCATTGAGGGAGGAGGTAACACAATGAAATAAGCTGCATTTCAAACAATGAAGCACAAAGACTATAATGGAGAAAGCATATAACTACAGAGTTTTTGGAAGAGATGAAAGAAAGTCTATCTAAACTCCTTGAGGGAAAGACTCATGGTAGAGAACAGGATCCACAACATATGCTTGCAATGAAATTTCCCACAATTCATGTATGAGGTGACAAATACGACCCACACCCCAGATATATTAGAGTAGTACTGGAACTTATGTTTATCCTGCTATATTGACATTTTAAGTATGCAGGTAAAACTCTTCCAGCAGATACTTGATATACATGGAGAAAGATTGTTTTGCAGTTGTGACAACATATTAAACTAAGCTCTGATTACTTTTCTGATTGAAAAAGTATTAAAATTGAAAAAAGCAGATCAAGAGAGTTGAATATCTCAGATATCAAGTAGAGTGAAAACAAACAGATTGCAGGAACCAATCTGGAACAGATAGGCCTGATGTTCCCAGAACAGCAACTGACAGTTGCTGATAGACTATACTAAAAACACAGAAGCTAGCTAGATCAGTGTAAAAGAAAGATGAATAGAGCAATATAATAAATAAGGACATTCAATGACCTGACTTAAAAAATGCATGTGTGTATGCGTGTGTGTGTAGACATATATAAGTAAAGCAATGGGAATACAACTAATACTGACAGCTGACTGTGCATTTAACAATAGCATGAGCTTATTTCCATAAGTTTATAAAGGTTAAACATTTTCCATGGACATAAAACATAGCAAGAAATTCACATAAATACATTAAAGCAAGACAATGCCACTCTCACAGTTGCAGATATGGATATTGCATTCAAAAGATAATGAAGACAACAGGTCTACAAACAGGAAAATAAAACATGACAAGAGTTTGAAATATCCAGTGCTGCCTGTTTCTGCATTCATACAAGTCACAAAAGAGCAGATAGGAGGATAGCAGGATAGGACAGAAAAAAAGAAACATTTATATGAGACAGACATATTCAAGACTTCCTACAATACTTACAAATCCTAATGATTCAGAAATTGCTATTTCTTGTTTCCATGCTGTCCCATTGTATAAAGTAACAGTAGTCTAGATGAAAAGAATGCACAACTATTTGCCACACACTACCAGTAGCAACAAGCATCCCATCAGCAACTGAAGAGCCATTTCAGGAATATTTCAAAAGCATTTTTTTAAATCACTTGGATGACAGAATAACACTTCTGTAAAATGTATAGGACACAGAACAAAATCACAGGCAAGAACATTAAGCACATGCCTCTGTCTCGGTTCTTCTAGCACAAAATACTATAATTCATTTCAAACTCCTGATGAAGGAAATCAATCCAACAACAGCTCTGACAATGTGTCCAGGCACATACTTCTTCGCATGAACTCAGATGCTCAAGCAAAAACCCCTACCAGAGGTAGGAGCTTGACAACCAAAGTCCAACTATTTAAATCATGACAGCAAGACTTGCTAGATATCATGTTATCACCCTTCACATATTCATAAAGTGATTTGTATTTTTACTGTGATTGAAGTTATGACATCTAGACTTCTCAAATAATTAGACTGCCTGTTCAAAAGAACAGCAAAGAACATACCTTTGTTGATGGAGGAGTAGGAAAATTAAGCCAGGCTGGAGCAAAGTCATGCTGCGCCATTTAGGTCCAGTCTCTCCAAATCACTGAAACAAGGCTTCAGCACCTCATGGCAAGTCCCTGTAATTGTAAAAAACAATACATTAGTGCTTTTCAGATGATTATCTTACAAGAGGATCACACTTGTGGTGTACTGATCACTATTTCCCTTCTGTTTTCTGGTATTATTTTCTCACACAGATCTGGTTTTAGAATCTAAGCTTCATCTCATTTATATCATCACATCTGCACTTTTATTACCAAAGTGTCACACTAATCAAATATATCACAGGTATCATGAAAATACAACTGTGACATTCACTCCTTTGTATCCTCTTATAAATGGGATGTGTAAGGTCTGATTGGAAAGCTGTGGCAAAATTAGCTTGTTGAAATATTTTCCTGTACTATCTCGAATAGATTGCAGGAGCTATTTCATTACCTTCCTAGAAGCAGCTGATTTTTCAAATTAGTACCTAAAAGTCAATCTTAGAGGGCATATTAAAGTTGCTTAATAAAAGACTAGATGCTCAGGACCACCACAAGCCCCATATTTTCTCTACATTTAATGGAAACAGTGCTTACATGTCCAGAAATACTGTCAAAATCCAGTAAAATTCTCTAGTATGAAAATGGGCAAGAAAAGACAAAGGCTTAAGATAAAACCCAAGAGTACTTTTTCTATCCCATACTCTCTCCACAGGTGGGAAAATATCTCTCGGTAAGCAAGAGAATGCAAGAAAATGCAAATTATATTACCTGAAGCTGAAAAATAGCACAGAAAGCAAAGAAATGGATGAAACTGTCTGAATTACAAGGCTATGTGAATCATCACAGAATCACAGAATGTTAGGGATTGGAAGGTGTGGAGGGGTTTTGATAGATAAAGATTTGTTGCTGAATTAGTCAGGCTCAAAGGAATCTCAAGGCCTCTTAGAGAAGCTGAGAACAGAATCTGCTGTGAGAGAGAGGGGCATTCCTCAATCACCAGGGTCCTGGCGTGGCGTGAATCATCGGACGTATCATCAGTGAGACTCCAGCGCATGGACAGCCCACGATACTCATTTAGCGAATCCATGCTTGGAGCGTGGACGCGTGATTAGAATATAGTTACGTATATAAGGAGACTTGTTTCTGTAATAAATGGCTTTAGCGTGATTCACATTGAATCGACTTGTTTTGCTGAGTCCCTATTTCGTTCCTACAAATGGTGACCCCGACGTGATACTCTGAACTGCGTACCACCGAGGTCGGGGAAAAGCCTGGAGCGGCCCAGCCGGATGCGGATCAGCTGGACTGAAGACCGGGCGGAGGCGTACGGACGTTCCGCATTTTTTTTTTAAGAAGTCACCGTAAAGGGTGAGTGGCTGGAAGTGGGAGGAGGGAAGAGTGAAGTTATGGGGCAAAATATATCCTCTGAGGAAGAAGCCATAGTTAAACTCCTCCTGCATATTCTCTCTATGAAGGGACTTAAATATGAAGAAAGTAACATCCGTAGACTGTTGGTTTGGTGTAGAACTAACGGCTACCCGATAGAAGCTGAAAAAGCTTTAAAAATTGAACTTTGGGACGATATAGGGCAGAAGTTATGGGATAAGGTTAGCGATGGAGATAAAAAAGCTAAATCACTAGCAACTACTTGGAAGCTTATATTGTCCACTTTAAAAGAACTTAAGGCCGAACGGGCTGCGGTTACTGGAATTTTTACAGCGTTACAGCCTGATAAGAACTCTAAAAATAACTGTGAAGCTTACCCAGTTCGTGTCTTTGATCCCCTTCCTGCCCCAACCCCTGTTGCACCACCGATGATACAGCAGTCTGGGGCGGGGGGAGGAAAATCACTTGGCAGATGGGCCCCCATACCATCACACAACCCTGAAGAGACTAAGCAGTTCAAGGAACTGGAGTCAGATAATTTGTCAAAAGAACTGGTGAAAGCTGAGAATGCTAAAGTCGTAAATAAGTCTAATATCAGTCCTTTTACTGATTCCTGTCCGCCTTTACCGCCTTCTATCCCTCTAACTCCTACGCCGGAGGAGAAGCAGTCGCAGAAAAAAAACTGGACTAAAGAACTGTGTGAAAAATCAGATCAGCTATTAGCGAGTGAATCCAACAGTCAGCAACGCGGTCATGCTGATCGTGACGGGAAAGGGGATTCATTGAAAGGGGCAGGTATCCCACAACTCCTGGAAGAGACACTAATTGACACACCACAGCTACAGACACGACAAGTTTCTGAAATCCTGAGGCAGTCAACAGATCTTGCATATCTAGCTATAAGAGAGGTGTCTGAAAGCAACAAAGCAGCCAAATCATTTGCAACTATTGATCACGGTCCCAATAAAAATTACACGCAATTGACTGACCACCTTCAAGAGGTCATCAGTAAGCAGGTCGAAAACTTAGAAGCTAAGGAAGCACTAGTGTTGAGATTAGCAGTAGAGAATGCTAATGTTTGCTATCAACATGTTATTTGCAAGTTTTACAGTACATATTATGTGCTCCTGTGTATTGCCGTAAAACCTTCTCCCCACTTTTCCCATTCACGCTGTTCTCTGTGCCTCCCCACCCCCCCCCCCCACCTTCCCCCTGCCTCCCCATCCCTCCCTCCCACTTCTCAAGGTTTTTACTTGCAATATGGGGTCAGGAATAATTGTTTTCAGTTGTGTTCCTAAAAAATCAGTATTGGGAGGTGTTTTACAACTTAGGAAAGCACTCGGAATTATAAGGAAGGAAGATCTTGTTAAATATTGAAATCAGTGTTAGCTGCTGTATAAGTTAAATGATTGGGAAAAGTGTCCGGAGAATAGAATCTTGTTACGATTAATGTTGTTTTTGAGGCCAGAAGAGCAGGACGAAACAAATCTCTACAAGAAATCATTAAATCATTTCAGAGAGTTTTACAGGTGGGGCAATTTGAACTTCAACAAGCTGAGAGAGTTAACTGATAACACGCAGGTCACAGTAAACTTGCTGAAGTCTGCAGGATGCTTTCCTTATTAACCTGTTTTCTTTGTGGGTATCTGTTTAAGTATGTTGCAATTTTGGTAGGTCTGTGCTATATGGTACGATAAGTTCCCAGACTGTTAAATCATGAGAATCGGTTGACTCAAAAGGTGCGTTTTGTGATAGTACAAAAGATCATATACTGCAACTCAATACTGCACAGAAGAGGCAGTCTAGGAAGTTCCTAGAGTGTATAGGGGACAATTTCCTTCATCAGCTGGTAAATGAGCCCACCAGGGGCAAGACCCCGCTAGACCTACTGTTTACAAACAGAGAAGGGCTGGCGGGAGATGTAGTGGTTGGAGGCCGCCTGGGGCATAGCGACCATGAAATAATAGAATTTTCAATACTCAGAGATGCAGGGAGAACCATTAACAAAACCTCTACGCTGGACTTCCGGAGGGCAGATTTTTGCCTATTCAGAAGTCTAGTTCAGAGCATACCCTGGGAAACAATGCTTAAAAACAAGGGGGCCCAGGAGGGTTGGACATGCTTCAAACAGGTGGTTTTGAGTGCACAGGAACAGGCTATACCAGTGTGCCGAAAGGCTAGCCGGCGGGGAAGACAACCGGCTTGGCTAAACAGGGAGATTCTGAATGAAATCAGAAATAAAAAGAGAGTTTACTGACTGTGGAAAAAAGGCCTGGCTACTTATGAAGAATTTATGGAAATAGCTAGATCATGCAGAAAAAAAATCAGGGAAACAAAAGTGCAATTTGAAGTTAACTTGGCCAATTCTGTCAGGGATAATAAAAAGTCCTTCTTCAAATATGTTAATAACAAAAGGAGGGGCAAGGAAAACCTCCATTCTCTGTTGGACTCTGAGGGAAATATAGTTAACAAAGATGAGGAGAAAGCTGAGGTACTTAATACCTACTTTGCCTCAGTTTTTACCAGTAAGACAGGTGGCCCTCAGGACAACTCATCTCTGGAGGTGGTTGACAGAGATAGGAAGCCAAATAGGCCCCTTGTATTCCAGGAGGAAATAGTTGGTGACTTACTGAGCCATCTGGATCCTCACAAGTCTATGGGACCAGATGGGATCCATCCTAGGGTGATGAGGGAGCTAGCAGAAGAACTTGCCAAGCCGCTCTCCATCATCTTCCAATAGTCCTGGCTCACTGGGGAGGTCCCATATGATTGGAAATTGGCCAATGTTACCCCAGTCCACAAAAAGGGCTGCAAAGCTGACCCTGGCAACTACAGGCCTGTCAGCCTGACCTCGGTGCCTGGCAGGGTTATGGAGCAGATCATCCTGAAGGCAATCACACAGCACCTTCAGGATGGACAAGGGATCAGACCCAGCCAGCATGGGTTTAGGAGGGGCAGGTCCTGTCTGACCAACCTGATCTCCTTTTATGATCAGGTGACTCACCTGGTGGATGAGGGGAAAGCCGTGGATGTGGTCTATCTGGAATTCAGCAAGGCCTTTGACACTGTCTCCCATAATATACTCCTGCAAAAGCTGGTAGCCCATGGCTTGGACAAGTGTACTCTACGCTGGGTTAAGAACTGGCTGGAGGGCCGAGCCCAGAGAGTGCTGGTGAATGGGGCTGCATCCAGCTGGCGGCCACTCACTAGTGGTGTTCCCCAGGGGTAAGTGTTGGGTCCAGTCCTGTTTAACATCTTTATTGACGATTTAGATGAGGGGATTGAGACCATCATCAGCAAATTTGTTGATGACACCAAGTTGGGAGGGAGTGTCGACCTGCTGGAGGGCAGGAGGGCTCTGCAGAGGGATCTGGATAGACTGGAAAAATGGGCTGATTCCAATGGGATGAAGTTCAATAAGGCCAAGTGCCGGGTACTGCACTTTGGTCACAACAACCCCCCGCAGCGCTACAGGCTGGGCACAGAGTGGCTGGAGAGCAGTCAGACAGAAAGGGACCTGGGGGTACTAATTGACAGGAAGCTCAACATGAGCCATCAGTGTGCCCAGGTGGCCAAGAAGGCCAACGGTATCCTGTCCTGTATCAAAAATAGCGTGGTCAGCAGGACAAGGGAAGTGATCCTTCCCCTGTACTCTGCATTGATGAGGCCACACCTGGAGTATTGTGTTCAGTTCTGGGCCCCTCAGTTCAGGAAAGACATTGAAGTGCTGGAGCGGGTCCAGAGAAGAGCAACACAACTGGTGAAGGGACTTGAACATAAGACCTATGAGGAGAGGCTGAGGGAGCTGGGGTTGTTTAGTCTAGAGAAGAGGAGGCTTAGAGGTGACTTCATCACTCTCTGTAACTACCTGAAGGGAAGTTATAGCCAGGTGGGGATTGGTCTCTTCTCCCAGGCAGTTAGCAATAGGACAAGGGGGCACGGGCTTAAACTCTGCCAGGGGAAATTTAGGCTGGATATTAGCAAGAAATTCTTAACAGAGAGAGTGGTCAGGCATTGGAATGGCCTGCCCAGGGAGGTGGTGGACTCGCCGTCCCTGGAGGTTTTTAAACTGAGATTGGACATGGCACTTAGTGCCATGATCTAGTAAACGGACTAGAGTTGGACCAAGGGATGGACTCGATGATCTCTGAGGTCTTTTCCAACCCAGTTGATTCTGTGATTCTGTGATCATGAGTAATTTAGTTCCTTACTGCGTGAACGTGATGTTAAGATTTTCTGTGTAGCAGCTGTTATATTTTTTTCTAGCGTACTAGCTTTATTCCAATATCCAATATGCGCAACTCTGTGACAGGCTGTCTCTCATCTCGGTGCACTAAATTTGGCCTTTCTGTATGCACATCAAGTAAAGAATCCTCGTTTTAGAATAACAGTTGTAGCACACCAGATGAGACACTAATAAAAGCCTTGCCCAGCGCAGCTCGCTGTGGCGGGGGGGGGGGGGGCGGGTGCCGATGGGGGTCCAGCGCGCACTGACTTTTTTTGTCAGGGAGACCCAGAGGTACCTCCACCTGGCTGAGCAGCAGGCAGTTCAAAGGTGCAATGCAAAAATTGAGATATTGTCTTAAATTAGTGTGACTGTGATCCATCTGCATATTTGAACTAGGTATTTGGTTTTCACATCTGAGCTCAGTATTTTAGTTTGCATATTCATATTTGGTACCAAAAGAATCTTGTTTGGGAGATAATTACAAAATGTGAACCAGTTCCACTGCTAAAATTCCACCTTGCTCCCCCTTAGGATGCATCCTTATACATTAGAGTAGTTGCTTATATTGTTAGAAAAGCATTTAAATTGTTAAAATGCTATGATAGCTGTGAATTTAGAAGAGGTTGTATTTAAAAGTTGCTAGAATATTAACTGATTTAGATCTAGGAAAATAGAATGATGGATTTATGTTTGCTATACTGGTTTATACTGTTTTTTGACATCTCTAAATTGTAAAAGGTAAATGGAGCTAAGGAATGTAACTATTGCTGAGCTACTTGAAATTGCATATAAAGTGTATTATGGCTGGAATGAAATGGGAAAACAAAAGACCAAAACATGCCAGGCCTGTGTGCAGCTCATTGTAACTGAGAAGTTTCCCAGAGCCTCCTACTTCGTACCAGCCAGTATGCCAGCTGCGTGACCTTGGTTATATCTACACTGCAAAGAAAGAAAAAACAACTGGAAAAACCTGGCTGCCCTCTTTTAAAGCAGTGAAAGGGGGGTTCTCTCTCCCCCCACTGCAGCGATGTAATACTGAATGGAGCAGTCCGAGGGTGAAGTTTAAAGGCATCCTTAGCAGACCCATAGTTCTAATGAAACTGGAAAATCAAACCAAAAATTTGTTGATAGACTTATTCTGTGGTAATTAGTTGTAAGAGACTTCTTAGTAAATTCACCATGCTAGTTTTTGAGGTCATGGGAGAGAATGAAAGAAAGGCCGCTTTTTGAGACCAATAGAATGCCCAATTTGGAACAAAGTTTTAATACATGAATTCTTATAGTTGCCAGTAAGTCCTATACCTCTCTTAGGTTAAGATTTGTTAAGTAAATTGTAAGCTCAAATAACGTTTTCTGAGTATTCTGTTTAGTTGCATGGCCTACAGGAAGCTGCTGGGATGGTGCAGATCCGCTTGCTGCAAGTGAGAAATCTCCAAGGAAATTTCAAATGCTGTATTTCCACTAGTATTAACAGCCAATGTTTCAATAACGCAAATACTACACTGAGAAATCTGAAACAGGACTTCGATCCGGTAAGGGAAAACAATATCCAATAAATATGACAGCCAAAATGGAGTTGGAAACTTTGAGGAATGAATTTATGACAACTTTACAGGCTGACTGCATTCGATTGGACTTGCCGATTTGTCTATGAAACAACCTGTGGCTATTGTGGGACAGTATGATGAGAATGCTAACAGACTAATATACCAGTTGTCACTCTAATCAAGAAAATGCAGGGTATGAATTTAAGTCTTAATAGGCCATGATCCTTTTGTCATATATGTACCATTTGTGAAATTGAATTCTGATTTTTTTTTATTATTTGTAATCTATGTCTTTGTAAATTGCACTAGCTGGTTTTCTTAACAGCACAGCTTTTGACATGCCTAAATGAGAATTGATGCAGAACCTGCAAGTCTTTAACATCAGGTCATAGGCCATACTTGTATTTGGTCTGATCCTACATACTTGCAAAGTTTTTGTTGATGGTTCTGGGAAGTCTCATAAAGCTGTAGTGGTTTGGTGTGAAGATAACAATTGGCATCATTCTGTAAAAATTATTGAAGGTTCAACCCAATTAGCAGAACTTGGCACAGCTTTACATTACTTAGAGCTTTTTAAGGAGGAACCTCTAAATTTGATTTGTGACTTTGAGTACGTAGTGAAGATCTAACACACGTATCTGGTTCTGAACCTTTTTTGTTTGTTTGTTTGTTTAAAAGCGGGGGAAGTAGGGGAAACACCACAAAACCAATTGTCAAAAGCATTGTATGTGATGAAATACTTTGCAAGTATGACCCAAAACCATGCTAAATCAGAAAGAACCTACATTAGTTATGGTCAAATCACTAGTCAATGAAAAAGGCCTCATCAATTGATAACCTGGGGATGTCGGGGATTGGCTCAAGGAGCACAGACATGAGTCCACCAAGCAACTGTACGAGCAGAGCCCATTTTAGTTGACATAAGTAGGCCTTAGTTAGCTTGTCTATTAGGCCGTGGGAAAGGGGGGAATGGAAAAGTACTAACTAAGGCAGGGTTAGGATATTTTTGAAGAGATAAGAGTCAGAAGAATGTGGGATGCGCATAGCTAGCTAAACCCAAGTAGGTGGAGTAAGTAAATGTGCTTAGCCTATTAGATAGAGACAAGTATGCATAATTATGGTATTTGGTATAAATGCACGCTATCTCGGGCAATAAAGTTGAAGTATGCTTTATCACTCATATTGAGTCGGCTGCATTTCTTCCTCCGTCCGCTCGGGTCTGGAACTCTGATGGGATTTCTCTCTGCAATTGGCGCCCGAACCGGGGATCCGAAGCGGCGGATAGAAGCAAAAGGCGCCGGGAGAGCAGCGACCGGCGGGCAAGAGCGACCGAACACTGTGCTGCGGTGTGTCGTCTCCGAAGCCTGAACCGACTGAAGTTCGCCAGTGCTGGGCTACAGGAAACAAGGGCTGCAAGAGGTCTCTTAATTTAGCAAGAGGTACCGTACTAAAGTGATGAATAACGGAGAAATAGATTAAAAATGATGAATAACGGAGAAATAGATAACAGAGAAACGGATTAAAAGTGATAGATAACAGAGAAACGGATTAAAAGTGATAAATAACGAAGAAACGGATTAAAATGATGAATAACAGAGAAATGGATTTAGAAGTAGCCCTAGATTTATTACAAAGCTTTTTAGAAAAGCGAGGGGTTAATCATAGTTGCGTTAAACAGCTAGCTGGTCTAGTAGCAACGGGGAAAACTAAGGGGTGTTTTCAGGATCCTGATTTATTGTTTGATGAAGGAGAGTGGAGGAAATTGGGGGACGTGTTGTGGGATATGGTCATAGACGAGGATAAAACAGCTAAGAAACTGATGAAACCGTGGAGGGAAGTAATTAATAATATTAAGCGTCATAAAGTGGAAAAGAATTTAGCCGCGGTAGCTTCACAGAAACTCGGCAAAATGGAGCCTTCCGCTCCGCCGATGGAAACGGGCATATCTGCGTTATCAGCGAAGAACCTTAAAAGACTATTAACTTGGTGCAGAGGCAATAGGTATCCTGCTGACCTGTCAGAAGTTTTTCAAATAGAGACTTGGAAAAAGATGGGAACTGTGTTGTGGAAGGCAATTAGTCACCGCGAAAGATATATTCTCGGCCTTGTAACCATCTGGAAACTGATAAATACTACAGTGAAGCAATTAAAACCTGAAAAGACTGTTACGAGCATTAGTGACTCAAAACTTGAACTTTGGGACAGTATAGAGCAGAAATTATGGGATAAAGTCAGCAATGGAGATACAGAAGCTAAATCATTAGTAACTACATGGAAGCTTGAACGGTCTGCTGCTGCCGGAATTTTTGCAGCGTTGCAGCCTGATAAGTATCCTGAAAGTTGCGGTGAAATTCACCCGGTTTGTGTCTGCGATACCCTCCCTATGCAATCCCCTGCTGTGCTTTCGGCACCCCCGATGGTTCAGCAGTCTGGGGCGGGGGGAGGAACAATGCCAAACGGTTAGCCTCCTGTACCATCATCTAACCCTGGTGAGAACAGCAAGTCCAGAGGATTGGTGTCAGACAACTTACTCAAAGAACCTGTGAAAGCTGAGAATGCTAAAGTCGTAAACAAGTGTGCTATCAGTCCTTTTACCAATTTTACCAATCTGCTTTTCCTGCATTTTAACCCTCTAACTTCCACAAGAGAACAGAAGAAGTCACTGAAAATAGAACTGGACAACAGAACTGTGTGACAGATTAGATCAGCTAACAGCAAGTGAATCTGACAGTCGGCAATGTGGTCATGATAATCGTGACGGGAAAGGGGGTGCTTCTGGGGACTCAGGGTATAAAACTTAGAAGTTAAGGAAGCACTGGTTTTGGAATTGGCAGTAGAGAATGCTAATGTTTGCTATCAACATGTTATTTGCGAGTTTTACAGTGCATATTATGTGCTGCTGTTTATTGCCTCTCTGAAAGTCAAGCAGCTTGTCAGGAATGTGAGTTAATTGTTTTACTGGTTGTTGTTAGAATTGTTTCTTTGTGGTATAAGTGCACCGTAAAACTTTCTCTCCACTTTTCCCACTCACGCTGCAAGCAGCCCTGTGCTTTTCCATGGGGTCAGAAATTACTGTTTTCAGTCGTGTTCATAAAAAATCGGTATTGGGAGGTGTTTCAAAACATAGGGAAGCACTTGGAAATATGAGGAAAGAAGATCTTGTAAAATATTGTAATTAATGGTGGCTGCTGTATAAGTTAAATGATTGGGAAAAGTGTCCGGGGAATAGAATCTTGAAGTATAACACCTTATTGCAATTAATGTTGTTTTTAGGGTGAGAAGAGTAAGACAAAATAAATCCCTACAAGAGATCATTAAATCATTTCAGACAGCTGAGAGAGAGTTAACTGATAACACGCAGGTCACAGTAAACTTGCCGAAGTCTGCACAATGTTTTCCTTATTAGCCTGTTTTCTTTGTGGGTATCTGTTTAAGCATGTTGCAATTTTGGTAGGTCTTTGTTATATGGTACAGTAAGTTCACAGACTGTTAAATCATGAGAATCGGGTGACTCAAAAGGTGCGTTTTGTGATAGTACAAAAGATCATGAGTAATTTAGTTCCTTACTGCGTGAATGTGATGTTAAGATTTTATGTGTAGTAGCTGTTATATTTTTTCCTAGAGTACTAGCTTTATTCCAATATCCAGACTTGCGCAACTCTGTGACAGGCTGTCTCTCATCTCGGTGCACTAAATTTGGCCTTTTTGTATGCACATCAAGTGAAGAATCATGGTTTTAGAATAACAGTTGTAGCACACCAGATGAGACACTCAAAAAAAAAAAAAAAAAAAGCCTTGCCCAGTCCAGCTTGCTGCGGGGGGGGGGGGGCGGATGCCAAATGGGCCTCCAGCGCGCACTGACCCATTTTGTCAGGGAGACCCAGAGGTACCTCCACCTGGCTGAGCAGTGAGCAGTTCAAGGTGCAATGCAAAAAATTGAGATATTGTCTTAAATTGGTGTAAGTGTGATCCATCTGCTTATTTGAACTTGGTATATGGTTTTCATATCTGAGCTCAGTATTTTAGTTTGTGTATTCATATTCGGTACCAAAAGAATCTTGTTTGGGGAGATAATTACAAAATGGGAACCGGTTCCACTGCTAAAATTCCACCTTGCTCCCCCTTAGGATGCATCCTTACACATTAAAGTAATCGCTTATATTGTTAGAAAAGCATTTAAATTGTTAAAATACTATGATAGATGTGAACTTGGGGTATTGTATGAAGTTATGAAGTTGTATTTAAAGGTTGCTGGAATGTGAACTGATTTGGATCTAGGACAATAGAATAATGGATTTATGTTTATTATACTGGTTTATACTGTTTTTTGACATCTCTAAATTGTAAAAGGTAAATGGAGCTAAGGAATTTGACTATTGCTGAGCTACTTGAAATTGCATATAAAGTGTATTATGGCTGGAATGAAATGGGAAAACAAAAGAGCAAAATATCCCAGGCCTGTGTGCAGCTCATTGTAACTGAGAAGTTTCCCAGAGCCTCCTACTTCGTACCCGCCAGTGTGCCAGCTGCGTGACCTTGGTTATATCTACACTGCACAGAAAGAAAAAACAACTGGAAAAACCTGGCTGCCCGCTTTTAAAGCAGTGAAAGGGGGGTTCTCTCTCCCCCCACTGCAGCGATGTAATACTGAATGGAGCAGTCCGAGGGTGAAGTTTAAAGGCATCCTGAGCAGACCCGTACTTCTAATGAAACTGGACAATTAAACCAAAAATTTGTTGACAGACTTATCCTATGGTAATTAATTGTATGAGACTTCTTAGTAAATTCACCATGCTAGTTTTTGAGGACATGGGAGACAACGAAAGAAAGGCCGTTTTTTGAGACAAACGAAATGCCAGATTTGGAACAAAGTTTTAATACATGAATTCTTGTATTTGCCTAAAAGTCCTATACCTCTCTTGGGTCAGGATTTGTTAAGTAAATTGTAAGCTCAAATAACATTTTCTGAGAATTCTGTTTAGTTGCATATCCTACAAGAAGGTGCTTGGATGGTGCAGATCTGCTTGTGCAAGTGAGAAATCTTCAAGGAACTTTTGAATGCTGTATTTCCACTAGTATTAACAGCCAATGTTTTTGATAAAGCAAATACTACACTGAGAAATCTGAAACAGGACTTCAATCCGGTAAGGGAAAACAATATCCAATAAATATGACAGCCAAAATGGAGTTAGAAACTTTGAGGGATGAATTTATGACAACTTTACAGGATGACTGCATTTGATTGGACTTACAGATTTGTCTATGAAACACTTTGTAACTATGACCCAAAACCATGCTAAATCAGAAAGAACCTGCATTAGTTATGGTCAAATCACTAGTTAACGTTCAATGGAAAAGGCCACACCAATTGATAACCTGGGGGAGAGGTTATGCTTATGTTTTTACAGATCAAGAGCTGCAATGGTTGCCAGCATGAAACGTGAAACCTGTGTTATCTTCCTGACAATGATTGTTGCAGCTGCTGTGTTTTGGATGCCTGCACAGACAAAGACTAACATGTGGAGTACTTTAGCCAACATGACTGACCATCTATATGCCTAACTACGATGTCTCTGGAAAAAACGTTCCACACATGCTTGGTTGGTGTCTTCCTTGATGACTACAGCAGCATCACACGACTGTTTCAAATAGTGGTTGATGCAGAGGCATTGCAACGAACTGTAATAATACTAACACGGCACTTTGGATTAATTGCCACCTGGAAGCAGACATCGAACCACAGGAACTGGAATTGCTGGCATCTATGCCCATGGATGCTTGTATTCAGCCGGTCTGTGAAAAGTGTCAGAACAGTATACAAGAACATGAATGGACAAAACTACAAAATGTTAATGCTACCCTTGGTGACTACAGAAATGAAACTCGACGGTGTAATGCTTCACAGAAGAATGCAAGGGATGTCATTGACAGCGACCCTAAAACCTCCTGTATGGTGTATTCTTGATCTGTGAAGATAGAGCCTGACCAGGAATTCCTTCTAACGCTGTTGGAGGACTGTGTATTTTGGGACTATTAACTCTCTTAACGCCCAATGTATCTATGATAATAGATCACAAAAGAGCAAGACGAGAAAAACACTTTTATGGATTTACAGAATAAGTCGAGATCCATCCACGAGGAGATTAAACAACTTACGGACCATTCACAGAAGATCAGAGAGGATGTAGGCCTCTTTGGCTTAGAGGGCCTCATGAACTGGTTTGGACTACGAGGATGGGTAAAAGGGCTTTTGCAGAGTGCTCTGGCTCTCTTAATCATAGTAGTAGTTGCATTAATATGCTTGAGTTGTGCTATATCATGTATTAAGAAGATTTTAGAGCAGACACTTGGGCAGGCTCTGCTCATTAAAAAAAGAAAAAGGGGGAGATGTCGGGGATTGGCTCAAGGAGCACAGACATGAGTCCACCAAGCAACTGTACGAGCAGAGCCCATTTTAGTTGACATAAGTAGGCCTTAGTTAGCTTGTCTATTAGGCCGTGGGAAAGGGGGGAACGGAAAAGTACTAACTAAGGCAGGGTTAGGATATTTTTGAAGAGATAAGAGTCAGAAGAATGTGGGATGCGCATAGCTAGCTAAACCCAAGTAGGTGGAGTAAGTAAATGTGCTTAGCCTATTAGATAGAGACAAGTATGCATAATTATGGTATTTGGTATAAATGCACGCTATCTCGGGCAATAAAGTTGAAGTATGCTTTATCACTCATATTGAGTCGGCTGCATTTCTTCCTCCGTCCGCTCGGGTCTGGAACTCTGATGGGATTTCTCTCTGCATGGGGAAAAGGTTATGTTTGTGTCATTACAGGCTGAGGACTGAAGTGGATTCAACAAAGATTCAACGGATGCAGATGGACAGGAGGGAGATGAGTTGTGAGGGCTGTTTCAGATGTAAACCATGTATCCTAATTCAGTGTTATAGATGCTCACAGACCTGGTGGTCTAGAAGCCTATTAGCAAGCAGGTGGTGTACCTTCTCTGGAGAATGGCAATTTGAACAATCAGCAGGAGATCCAAAAGGGTGATATTATGATCAGATAGTCAATGCATAGATAAGGTAAAACTATGAGATATCTCTTCCATAGTAATCTAAGTTTAGCAACTGATAAAGTTTTAGAAGGGATATTAAGGTTAAGCTATTGATCTTTTAAATAGGTTAAGATAACTTTTAAGATATTAATACAATTATTAGTATATGCTGATGGTATTAAGTATATTACTCTACAAACTGCGCAGTTATAGATATTTAGGAGGTTAAGAGAAAATATTGTATTAACTTGTCTGGTTATTTTGAATCTATTAAAATAGTGTGTTGATAAGGTTGTTATAACGGAATTAAGGTTTTAAGAATAGGCAGGTAGTTGTTTGATCTTAGTAAGTAAGGTTTAACTGCATTATATGTAACTGTAATTATGTTGTTAATCACGTGTTCTGTGTTGCAGTATATTTCAAAAATTATGCACCGTGCAGTTTAAGGGGCCTGACTAATTCAGGAAAAGAAAGGGGGAAGTGTGGAGGGGTTTTGATAGATAAAGATTTGTTGCTGAATTAGTCAGGCTCAAAGGAATCTCAAGGCCTCTTAGAGAAGCTGAGAACAGAATCTGCTGTGAGAGAGAGGGGCATTCCTCAATCACCGGGGTCCTGGCGTGGCGTGAATCATTGGACGTATCATCAGTGAGACTCCAGCGCATGGACAGCCCACGATACTCATTTAGCGAATCCATGCTTGGAGCGTGGACGCGTGATTAGAATATAGTTACGTATATAAGGAGACTTGTTTCTGTAATAAATGGCTTAGTGTGATTCACATTGAATCTACTTGTTTTGCTGAGTCCCTATTTTGTTCCTACAGGAAGGGACCGCGAAAGATCATCTAGTCCAATCACTCCGCCGGAACAGGAACACCCAGATGAGGTTACACAGGAATGTGTCCAGGCGGGTTTGAATGTCTCCAGAGAAGGAGACTCCACAACCTCCCTGGGCAGCCTGTACCAGTGTTCTGTTACCCTCACTGAGAAGAAGTTTCTTCTCAAATTTAAGTGGAACGCCCTGTGTTCCAGTTTTTACCCATTACCCCTTGTCCTATCATTGGTTGTCACCAAGAAAAGCCTGGCTCCATCCTCCTGACACTCATCCTTTATATACTTATAAACATTAATGAGGTCTCCCCTCAGTCTGCTCTTTTCCAAGCTAAAGAGACCCAGCTCCCTCAGCCTTTCCTCATAAGGGAGATGCTCCACTCCCTTAATCATCTTTGTTGCCCCATGCTGGACTCTCTCCAGCAGTTCCCTGTCCTTCTTGAACTGAGGGGCCCAGAAATGGACACAATACTCCAGATGTGGTCTCACCAGGGCAGAGTAGAGGGGAAGGAGAACCTCTCTCGACCTACTAACCACCCCCCTTCTAATACACCCCAGGATGCCATTGGCCTTCCTGGCCACAAGGGCACAGTGCTGGCTCATGGTCATCCTGCTGTCCACCAGGACCCCAGGTCCCTTTCCCCTACACTGCTCACTAACACATCATTCCCCAACTTATACTGTAACCTGGGGTCGTTCCTACCCAGATTTAATACTCTACACTTGCCCTTGTTATATTTCATTAAATTTTTCCCTGCCCAACTCTCCAGCCTGTCCAGGTCTCGCTGGATGGCAGCACAGCCTTCTGGCGTGTCAGCCACTCCTCCCAGCTTGGTGTCATCAGCAAACTTGCTGATAGTACACTCTATTCCCTCATCCAAATCATTGATGAATATGTTGAATAGTACTGGTCCCAGCACTGACCCTTGAGGCACTCCACTAGATACAGGCCTCCAACTAGACTCCGCACCATTGACCACGACTCTGGCTTCTTTCCTTCAGGCAGTACGCAGTCCACCTCACTACCCGGTCATGCAGACCACACTTCCTCAGTTTAGCTGTAAGGATGCTGTGGGAGATTGTGTCTAATGCTTTACTGAAGTAAAGGTAGACCATATCCACTGCTTTGCCATCATCTCTCCACCTGGTTATGTCCTCATAAAAGGCTATGAGGTTGGTTAAGCACGACTTCCCTTTGGTGAAGCCATGTTGACTGCCCCTAACGACCCTCTAATCCCTGATATGCCTTGAGATGACACCAAGGATATGTTGTTCCATCAGTTTCCCAGGGATGGAGGTGAGGCTGACCAGTCTATAGTTACTCGGGTCCTCCTTCTTGCCCTTTTTGAAGACTAGAGTGACATTTGCTTTCCTCCAGTCCTCAGGCACCTCTCCCATTTCCCAAGACTTGGCAAAGATGATGGAGAGTGGTCCAGCAATGACCTCAGCCAGCTCCCTCAGCACCCGTGGGTGCATCCCATCTGGACCCATGGATTTATGGATGTCCAGATTGCTTAATTGCTCCTTAACTCAGTCCTCGCCAATCAAGGCAGACTCCTCCATTGTCCTGACTTCCTCTGGGGCCTCAGCAGTACGGGGCTCCTCAGGACAGCCTCCAGCAGAGTAGACAAAGGCGGCATTCAGTAACTCTGCCTTCTCTGTGTCTTCTGTCACCAGGGCACCCGCTCCATTCATCAGTGGGCTTACATTGCCACTGGTGTTAGTTTTATCTGCCACGTATTTGAAGAAGCTCTTTCTTTTGTCCTTGACCCCTCTCGCCAGGTTTAATTCTAAGGAGGCCTTAGCTTTCCTAGTTGCCTCCCTACACCCTCTGACAACAGCCTTATATTCTTCCCCAAGTGGCCAGCTCCTCCTTCCATGGTCTGTAAACTCTCCTCTTCCACTTGAGCTTGCCCAGCAGTTCCCTGTTTAACCACACAGGCCTCCTGGCTCCCTTCCTTGACTTCCTACGTTGTCGGGATGCTCTACGCGTCTGTCATGCTCTGCAGCTAGGTACTGCAAAATTTCAATGACTCAAAAGTATCCTGATATACACACTATTAGAAATTCAGCTAGTGAAAACATAATTAACATCCACGTGCATCTTACAGGGAGACTCAAATAAATGTATATTCCACACCTCTGCACAACAGAGAGCAGATCTTTTAGCCAGTTAACACAGATATAGTTCACTTTAAAGCTGCTGTAATTTCAGTAAGTTTTAGTAAGAGCTGTGGAATGTGAACTTGATAACTGATAATTGTCGTTGTATTCTGGCCTGAACCAGACTAATGAAGAATTCCACTGACAGAGGAGAGTGTTCCATTTTCTAAAAAGAAGTATAGCACATCTGTAAGCATTAAACTGTGCTACTTAGTTGGGCTGCTGGTTCTTTTTTATGCAGTGAGCTCATACTAAAGTTTTTAGGTACCTCTGATACCAGAGTTAAACTATAAGGCAAGATGCACAAAATTCTTTATCCTTAAACAGAGACCATTTTAAAAGTATGTGTCACCCAAATAACTTGTTCTAAATAACTCTACTGAAGTCATCCAACACTCTCCTCTAAATTAACTTAAAAAAAAACTCCAGAGAAATTTTCTAAAGAATCCAATTATGTCGGACTAGTTAAAAAAAAAAAAAAGAAAAAAGAAGGATGTTCTAAAGTCACAGAACTGTCACAAAAATGGCTTCTCTTTCTAACAGGAACCAAGTTCACTTTTACTGATGGTAAATTAAATGTGAACAGACTACAGCAAGAAAAATATTTTTTTCTCCTTCCCTCAGATACAGTTCTCATCTCCAAGCAAGAGAATCATGAAACTTTTACAAAGGACCAAGAACGGTATCAATACTGGAAGATGAGCACGACAACAAAATCTTCAGACCAATACACTTACAGTCTAAAATACAAATTGAGATATTAGATTTTTACCAAATAAGAACATAACAAAAGATCCAAAAAGTATTACCAAGTTATTGGTGAATCGGCCATTAGGTAGGGGACAACAAAAGCACTAACAATGTGATTTCTTAATAAACTAGCCTTACTGTTTTTAGAAAACTAGTCAAGCTTCCTAACACTACTATTTATCCAACTGCCATGAAAACAGTTTATTCTTAACTTACTAACATCCCAACCTTTTACCTTTGCACATAAATCAATGGTTGGGGTGAGACTTGGTGATCACCAAGTATCTAAGGACTGGAAAGGGGTTTTTAACCAAACTTTGTCCACAGCTCACTGATACTGGGTGTATATTTCTTCCCACAAAAAATTATTCTAGAAACAGATTCAAGTCTTCCCCATGTTCTCAGTTCTCCATCTAAAAGCTCTAAAAAGGTTTTTGATGGTGATGCTGAGCCAGATGAGTCAATCTCTTTACTCCTAAACAGTATAGTGAAGTGACAAAGAAAGAAGTCTGGGCCAAAACTAAACAATACTCAGAGTTCAAATTCAGCAGTAAAATACCTGCAAACTTCAATAAGCCCACAAAGACTTTTGATGAAGAAAAGACTACCAAGAAAAGCAACTACTGAAGAAAACGCTTTCTCTCATTTGATTGTACATACTATTGGTCTGGCAATTAGACACAGGAAAATCAAGTATTTTCATTATTAAACCTTATTTACTCACTAACTTCTAAAAGGCACAAATACCCTATCCATAATTAAATTGGGAAACACACAGCAGATCAGGAAAGGACAAAAATTAATATATTTTTTTTAAATTACATTTGGTCAAAATAGTCTAATCTCAGCAACAGTCTATGGTGTCTGATACAAGTACTGTGTAGCGACTTCAGAAAAGAAAGTCTTTCATAGCCCATAACTTTAGATAAAATTTATATGTTTCTGCTTTATGGATAGCAGAATAGTTTACAGAAAAGAAAAAAACCTGTTCTTAAATTTTACTTCTTGTGAGGCATATCCGAGAGAAGTCTGTAAAGCATTTTGTTTCAGGTAACATGCAACAATTATTCCGATATTCAATCCCATAAAATTTAAGTCTACGGTTTTGTGAAGTATGATCTTCAATTATAAGGCAATGAATGCCAAGGAATAATGAACGGCTAGTTGCAAATGATGTACAGTGAAGAAATTTGTCATAAATATAACTCAGTCACCCACTTTGAGCCACATGAGCAGCTGAAATAAGAACACTGCACACTGAAACAAGTATGCTTAACCAACATCCAAAAAGGTTGGACTAGGTAGGGGTTTTTTTATTTGTTTTGGGTTTTTTTGTTTGATTGGGGGGGGTATTTTTGGTTTGGTTTGGTTTGTTGGGTGGTTTTTTATGGTTGAATCAATAAGGTCCTTTTGTGACAGAAATTATTTTTCACCAGTTTTAAAGGATCTGGAAACACTGACTTTTTCAAGAAACTTATCTGACTCATCTAAAGAGCATTCAGGAAAATTTAATATATTGCCTCTGTTTTAGAAGTAGTAGTAACATGCTGAGAAAAGGGAAGCAAAAAGCCACTGCATGAATCAGAAGTCAAAACTACTGCCAAAAGGCTAAGATAAAACAGCTAGAGTCAACTCCCAAAACTCTGCAAAAACATCAAAAATGATGGCACTAAACCAACTATTATTACTTCAGCTTCTGCTTATCAAATTAAATGAAGAAATCAAACCTTAAACAGTATAGTCAATTTTCCCTGCACTGCATTTTTCATTTATAAATCATCACAGGAAAAGATACAAGTAAAATCACACTTAGAATAACAGCACAGGAATTTAAAATTTTACTTAGTGCAATAATGAACTTTTTCAGTGATCAGGGACAAGAAATATCTAAGAAAAGTACTTGGGTTTGCTTTACCTCACAAAATTAGGACCTAAGATGTTTTTTTAACACTGGTTATAAACATCTAAAGGAGTAAATTCCACCAAGAAAAGAGGTGTTTTAATCTAAAACACTGTAAGAATCACAAGAAGATGCCAGTCGTAATACATTTAGGCCAGACACACAGTTTTAAAGATCAGAAGAACAAAATTCTGGAAGAACTTTAAGACTTAACACAAATATTTGAATCTGTCAATTCCTATTATGATTATAAATCAGAAGCTAATAATTGTAACTAAAGAGTTTAACATGTAAGACAACACATGTACACAAAGACAACATTGTAATAATTGATCCAGTTTTTCCCATCTTAAGTGGTAACCATGTGAGAATACTATTCCCTCAGCAAGTTTTTTTCCTCTCCCCTGCTACTTTAAATTGATAAAGTGTTTAAGACCCAAAGTTTTAAAATGTGAAGACCATGCACTACAACCAACATATAAATCAATTTTTTTCCTGTAATAACACAGATAGAATTCAACATGGTACAAAAGCAGAAAACACCCTGTATTCATGAACTTTCAGATTAATTTACTTTCAGATTACTTTAGCAAAGTGCTTCTTGAAGCTTCATCTTGTGTTACAATTTTCACATTATCTTCAACCTTTAATTCACTATTACTGGGAAAAAACGTGCAACAGCCAAAATGACTAACATTTAAGTTTTGTATGCAATCTAAAAATCCCCATGCAGTTAGCACATAAAACAGGGGCATGAAATACATAGATCAAGGAAATACAGTCAAACAAACTATCCGAAACAGTGTTATGGAATACATCTCAGGTTTAACGAACACAATTTCTCATGTTTTAATAAAATTTGTGTAGTTTCTTGCAGTAAATATATATGTTTTAAAAAACTCTTTTTTTCCCCCCCTACGTTTACCAGGAGAGAAAGGGGAAGAAAAACCACCAGACCACATACAATGCTTACTCATTCTCATACCATTTGTCCCAAATTAGGGACTCCTGCCATCACAACTATGCCAGTTACAGATTTCACCCTCCTTCACTCCTGAACAATTTCACCAAATAGGCAGACTAGCAATACATGGTAGTAGTTTCTAACCATTAGAGAAGCGTGAGAGAGGGCATTATAGGCTAAGCATACTGCAGAATCCTAGCAAGCAGCTGTTAGTCCAGCTCATATCTCTGCGTAGCACATTAAAATAATAGAAATACAGTGCAGGCACATACCAGACTAATTACAAACAAGGTAACAGTAGAATCACTACAGACAGAATCAGGTGCATTTATTAACCCACCTGCAGCTCTCAACCAGGAAGTAGTTGTGTTGGCAAAAGCCATGGAGCAAAAAGATAAGGCAAGCAGACAGACATAGACTTTTTTGTTTCCATGCCTGGCATTTATAAAATGCTGGAAACAATTAGAACTGACAAAGCCTTAAAACAAACAAAAAAAGCACCCAAGTCTCCAACTCAAAACACTGGAACCCTTTTGATCTAACATGACTTCCTTCATATACTAGAAATTCATATGTCTCCTGCACTGCTCCTGCTAACACAGTGGAACAATAGTAATTTCCTTTACAAATGTCTCCATCCTGGCCTTTAAACGTATTATCAAGAAAACAAAGGATACTGAGGCCTGGAATAAACTGGTTACACAAAAAATAATTTAAGTGATCACTCCTGCTCCATTATAAATATGATCTTTTATCCAGAATTTCTTCTAGCTTCACTTCATCAGATCTTTCTAGCGTTAGAAATCCTCTCTCTTTCTCTCTATTTGTCTATTCACACAACAATAAAAATATCCAAACAGCATGTCTGGAAGAAAAATTATTTTGATGGCTTACTAATTCTAAATCTGGAAAGTATCTTCTGAAAAATTAAAATATAACATCCATAGAGTGTTCTGAAAGACTGAGAATCAAATCTTCCTTATAAGATCAAAAAGAATATCAGCTTCTCTCCATAGGAAAGATGCTCCAGTCCCTTAATCAACTTTGTGACCCTTTACTGGACTCACTCCACTAAGTCCATATCTTTCTTGTACCAGGGAGACTATAACTGGACACAGCACTCAACATGTAGCATCATCAGTGCTAAGTAGAGAAGGATGAACTCCCCTCGACCTGCTTACAACACTCATCCTAATGTAGCCCAGGGTGCTGTTGGCCACCTTTGTTGTGAAGATGCATTGCTGGCTCACGGTCAGCTTGCTGTCCAACAGGACCCCCAGGTCCTTCTCTGCAGAGCTGCTTCCCAGCTGATCAGCCCTCAGCATGTACTGGCATATGTAGCTACTACTCCCCAGACACAGGACTTAGCATTTTCCCCCTTGCCAAACTTCATGAGGATACTCTGCATGGTTCTCTAGCCTGTCCAGGTTCCTCTGAATGGCAGCACATCTAGTGTATTAGCCAATCCTCTCCATTTTGTATTATCTGCAAACTTGCTGAGGGTAAACTCTGACTCATCCTCCAGGACATTAATGAAGATATTAAATAGTACTGGCTCCAGTATCGAACCCTGGTGGTCCAATACTAATTACTTCCTTCAAATGGCCTTTGCGTCACTGATCACAACGCTGACAGGCTGGGCCTGGCTATTCAGCTAGTTTTTGATATAACTCATTGTTCACTTCTCTGATACATACTTTGTCAGCTTCTCTATGAGAGTGTCACAGAAGACTGCATCAAAAGCCTTACTGAAGTCAAGATAAACAACATCCATTGCTCCCTTCATCTACCAACCTAGACACCTCACTGTAGAAGGCTACTAGCTTGGTTAAACATGATTTCCCCTTCATAAAGCCATGCTGACTGCTCCCACTCACTTTCTTGTCCTTCATGTGTTTGGAAATGGTTTCTACCTTCCCATGGACTGAAGTGAGGCTGACCAACCTGTAGTTCCCTGGATGCTCCTTCTTACCTTTCTTGATGACAGGATTGCCATTTGTTCTCTTCTAGTACTCAAGAGCCTCTCCCAATCACCATGACCTCTCAAAGATAATCAAGAATGGCCTTGCAATGACATCAGCCAACTCCCTCTGCACTCATGGGTGTATCCTGTCAGGTCCCATGGACTTATGTATATCTTATTTAAGTGTTCCCTAATCTGATCCTTTTCCACTGAGGGTGGAGAAAAAAAGCACAGCAGAACTTTAAGATGACAAGGACATTAGATCAGCAATCATCCCCACCCAATTTTAAGGGCATATTGTTTAACTTATCTAACCAGTATTTAGCTGACAGAAGAAAGATAGTCCCATTGCTACTGAACAGATCCAACTTCAAGAAGGTCTCTTCAGTATACAAAATAAAAATATTTCCCTAGCCCAGAAAGCTGCCTTCAGTATTTAAGACATTTCACTACTGTTGGCAAGATACATTTGATAACACTATTTGTCTGAAACTACCTACACTAATTTGTCTAACAAATTTTAAAATACTGCTAAAATTAGAAAAAAAAAAAACCCAAACACCCTGTCAGTTGAACCCATCTCATCAGAAACCAGAGACAAGGAAAAATAGTTTTGCATTTTTAGCTTCTATACTTCTCATATTCTGTGGATGGCCTAAATTATTTTACAGGAATCAGTTTCTGTGATACCAGGTATTTCAGAGAATGTTAGAAAAAAAATAAAATAAGAGGCAATATAAACTCAACTAGGTAGGAATACTTAAAGCTTGTGAGTGGAGAAGTTATTAACAGAAAAAAAAAAAAAAATTAGGAAGCTTCAAGACATGAATTCCCAAAGTTAGAAAAGAAATACGAATTCAAATTTCTTGATGCTCCCTGAAAATCAGTTTAAGACTTCAGTCTATTGATTTGCATAGAGAAATCCATGAATAGAATACATGTTAAAAGCACATGGATATATGCACATAGTTTACAGAAAATCTAAAATTAACACATATGCATATCTAAGTGACACATACCCTATAATCTTTTACCTAATGCCTCACAGATTATTATTAGCATAAGTACAGCACACCACAAACTGCATGTGGAACCTTAACTCCACCCCTCAGCTACACACTTGTTTGATAACCCACCCTCACCCTGTCAAAATTTTTAGCATAAAATTTATAAATGGGTGTTCAGGAATAGACTGCCTTAGCGTACTGAATTATTGATTATACTGCTTCTCATAGAACTTGGTTAGAAACTGCTTATATAGAATTGGCTTACCATAAGTAAGTTTGCTTAGCATAACTTCTACAACTTGTAAACCTTTGAACTTTCTGCTTCATTAAGTAAAAGAGGCCTCAGAGTCTTCAAGCTACAAGATAAGGGGAGCTGCATCCCTGGAGAAGAGTAAAGGAACAGAACAGCATCTAACAGAAGAATTATTTGGCCATTACCAAGAACTTATTTTCTCCAGCTGCAGGTGAAAAATAGCAACTGAAGGTCAGAACTTTAACTGGCAGCCCACCTGATGAAAATGAAGAGATTCAATGAAGAATGGAGAGACTCCAGACACTAATTTTGCAATTGGCCCAGAGTTACAGAAGTAGGAGCTTGTATTGTGGGGCTAAAATTGCTCAAGTTTGGTTTTTTTCTTTCTGCTGAGGGTCCCTCTTCAGGAGGCGCCCAGCTCAAGCTGCTCTATGCTGTATCTAGCAAATAAATTATTTAAGAAGAATTTCTGGAATCCATGCCTGAGTCTCTGCTATGGGAAACCAAGGGTGTAGTGGCAGAGCCCCCCCCCGCCCCGGGGGGATGGGGTTGTCACCAGCCTGGCTGAGAGGTGAAGCCAGAGACAAAAGAAACGAAAGGAGCCCCATAAGAAGGTAGCAATGAATGAGCAGTCGCCGGACACACGCGTGCAGAGTGCGTGGACAGTATATGCAACCTATCACGTTATTGTATAGCATGAATTACAACCAATCACATTGTTGCAAGGCGCGTGGACAGGGCAGCTTTGGTATAAAGCTAGCCCGGTCCAACAATAAAGTGAACATCACATTGGTGTGTCAGGTTCCGTCTCTCGCATGGAAAAAGCAACATTTTGGTGACCCCGACGTGATACTTCGTATCGAAGCAAGATTGCCGGAAGTGAAGAAGCGAGGAAGCCACCTGGACGGCGAGGTCAGCGGAAAGTAGGTCTATGGGGAATCAGGCGGCATGGGAAACATGGCATCCGCGGAAGAAAAAGTAATAGTGAAAAGTATTCTGCAGCTGGCTGCACGAACAGGAAGACGCGGTGGAGTGTCTTTTACTATTCGCGCAGCGGAAGGGGTGTGTCCGATCGACGGACGAATTTTTTTTCTCCCGGTACATGGGAGGACATAGGGACTGAACTATGGGAAGCGGTCACAAGGGGGAGCCGCGAGGCTTGCGACCTCGCCGGACCGTGGCTGGAGGTCAGGCAGCTGATGGAGGAAGTCTCAGGGGAGCCGGAGGTGTGTGCCGTCCCCCCGGAGCCGCCGGCCGCGAGCTGCCCCCTCTCTGAGAACTCCGAAAAATCAATACCCATATCAGATTTGGAGTTCTGGAGCGGAGAGCAAATTATACCCTCTGCACCCTTTGAGCCATTGCCTGCCTCTGACGACGAATGGCAGCAACCAGCAAGTTTCAACAAGCCAGGACAAGTTAATCCAGCTGACGTGCCTTTGCCGGAGGACCCGATGGAGCACCAGGATGGAGCACCACAGAATCATCCTGACTTCCAGGAGGAGAGCCACGTGCAGAGCCTGAAGGACTTACTGAGACGGCAGGAGAGCCAGATGCAAGAAGTTCTAAAAGCTATGAAGCGACTAGATGGCGGTAACAGTAAAACTTTGCAGGTAATAGCATATAAAAAGGCTTCAGATGCAATTAAGGACAGGTTGGAAGCAATTGGCAGGGAATGTGAAAAACGGGGAAAACAGGAACGGGAGGGGGCGGAATTAGACCTCACTCCTGAGGAGCTCCGTATTAAAAGGGAGCAAATACAAAAATGGGCTAGACAATGTGTTGAAGATGGGATGTGGTCTATAAGAGAAGCAGATTAATATTTGAGAGCGCGATATGGAAAAGGGCTGGAGACTGGGTTAGCAGATCGGTTTGCAAATATGCGTCGACTCACTGATCCACAGGGAAACACAAGGGAATTGTATAGCAGTGATTGTAATGGGCACCCCCATGTACGGATGGTCCTGGGGCTGGGGTCCTGTGTCATAAACCCTGGATATCCGAACCAAAGATAAGTGAGCAAAAGAATAAAACTGCAGTTCCCCATAATCTCTGTGCACCAAGACCCGGACGAAGACTCAGCAGAGTGTAAGTGAATCCGTTTGGTCGGGAATCGAAAACCCGTAATTTTCGCTAGCGAAGACCCAAACGAAGTAAGTGAATCCGTCTGGTCGGGGAAGGGACCCGAAGTGCAAAAAGGCACTTTCGGAAGATGGGGCAGGAGTCCCCATAGGTGATCCTACTCGGTTGGGTGGGAGTTGGTTGTTTGTGTGAGAGTGAGAGCGTGACTGAGACGGAACCTAGTTCCGAAGCGAGTGCGGAGGTCTTCTAACTGCGGTTCCTTGGCCAGTGAAGGACCGAAGTGATTCCTATTAGGCTTTGTGGGTGGGTAATAGATCCAAACCCCCTTACAAAACACCCTTATAAGAACAACCAGGGACAAGTTAAATTAGGTTAAGGACCCAGAACCCTAGGAGAATGGGGCAAAAGAAGAGTAAATCTTCCGACCCCATAAGGGACACAAGTGTTAAATTACCTGAGATTCCACCAGATAGTCCCTTAGGTATCATGATAAAATTCTGGGACGATTACCCATCTAGAAAAGGGAAATCGAGAGAAAAGATGGTACACTATTGTATCGAGGTTTGGGGCAGAAAACAGATCAGGAGGGACCATTTATATTGGCCAGTATTTGGATCATTTGAGGATTGGATTTGCCAGGCTTTAAGTATCTATGTAAATAGCCAAGAACCGTTTAGCTTGGAAGAAAGCAAATATGCTAGTTTATGGATTAGATCTGACACCAGAATTCATCTATTTACATTAAAAAAGAACAGAAGAAAAAGGGCTGGGAGATAGACGATTCACAATTATCACCCCCGCCCTATATCCCACCTCCGGCTGCATCTGCCCCTATTCCCCCTTCAAATTCTGATCCTCCTACCCCTTCGGTTCTCGAATCAATATACCCTAGCCTTGAGCCCCCCCCCCCCCCCCATCCATTCCATTAGTAAGTGAAAATAAGAGAGTGACCAGGAGTCAAACTAGAGAAAGACCAGAGAATGTGTTAGATCCCTTAAGGGAAATTGCTATGGGAGGGCCACAGCCAGGGGTAGGGTTTGTATCAGTCCCCCTGAACTCAGGAGATGTAAGAGAATTTAAAAAGGAAATGGGGAACCTGCTAGAGGATCCTTTAGGGGTTTCTGAGAGATTTGATCGATTCCTGGGCCCAAACCTATATACTTGGGATGAAATGCAAGCAATTTTAAGAATTTTATTTACTATGGAGGAAAGGGATATGATTAGGAGAGCAGGAATGAGGAATTGGGACCAGAGACATCAGCATGGTCCAGGCGCAGACACAAAATGGCCGCTCCAGCAGCCTAATTGGGACAATCAGAATCAAGAACACAGAAATCATATGTCCAATTTATGAGATATGATAGTTCAGGGTATTAGGGAATCTGTCCCTAGGGGGCAAAATATAAATAAAGCCTTTAATGAACATCAGAAAAAGGATGAGACACCTACTGAGTGGCTGGAGAGATTAAGAAAGAGCTTACAACTATATTCAGGATTAGACCCCGAATCTCCGGTGGGACAAGCACTTCTTAAAACACAGTTCGTAGCAAAATCTTGGACAGATATTAGAAAGAAATTAGAAAAGATCGAAGACTGGCAAGAAAGGGGTCTAGATGAATTATTGAGGGAAGCACAAAAAGTATATGTACGGAGAGGAGACTCAGAAAAGACAAGCTAGAATATTAGTTGCTGCTGTAAGAGAAGGACAAAAAGGAACCAGGGATCAAAGACCTAGGGTTTCCCAAGGGAACAGAGGACAGGGTACACTAGAGAAACAAGAAGGGGCCTTTCCAAAAGAAATAGAGTGCTTCTACTGTAAAAAGAAGGGACATTTACAGAGGCATTGTAGGAAATGTTTGTATGATGAAAAAGTATTTAAAGAAGATTAGGGGGGTCAGGGGCTCTACTTGCTGGGGACCCAACGAAACTTTAAACCCTTACTAAACCAAAAACTAAACTAGGAATGGGTCCTCCGCAACAAGAACAATTTAAAGCTGTAAATATTCTTTTACTGTGAGTATCTGTTTGAATGTGTTGCAGTTTTGTAAGTCTTTACCTGTTGTATGGGATAGTAAAATTTTGTGTGTAAAAGCCTTGCCAGTCCAGCTTGCTGGAGCAGCAGGGGGGGCAGGTGCTGATGGGGCTCCAGCGTGCACTGACCTGTTTTGTCAGGGAGACCCAGTAGTGCCTCCACCCAGCTGAGCAGTAAGTGACTCAAAGGCGCAATGCTAAAATCGAGGTATTGTCTTGAATGAATGTAATTGTGATCTGTTTGTATGTTTGGACTTGGTATGTGGTCTGTGTGTCTGAGCTCAGTATTTTAGTTTGTATATATTTGGTACCAAAAGTATTTTGTTAGAGACATAATTACAAAATGGGAACCAGTTCTGAGACTAAAAATATCACCTTGCTCTCCCTTTTAAGATGCATCTGTAAATTAGTGGGGGAGAGTGATTTGAATATAAAGTTCTAGGATTAGCTGTATTTCAATTTAGTGTTGTTTCGGGGATACATTGATTCAGATCTAAATTTAATGTAAGAGATCGATGTTTAATATGCTGCTTATTAACATCTGTAGGAAATTACACAAGACAGAGGCTGAGGGATGTGACTTCCAGCCAGAGGATCAAGTATTAATAAAAACTCGGAGAGAGCTCACTGGTCCCCTGTTGGGAAGGGCCTTTTTGTTCTTCTCACTACAGATACTGCGATTCGCACAGCAGAGCGAGGCTGGACTCGCGCATCTCGGGTCAAAGGACCAGTAGAGTCAACTACCGCTAGATGGACTGTCACATCTGAACCGGGAGACCTTCGAGTGAAAATAAAGAGGAACGATCCGGTAGGCGAATCACCCTGAGGGAATCATAAGGAAATTTTAGAACTGGGAATATCAAACAGACATATGCAACATGCCAAGATAAAGTGATTGTAATTGTTTTCCTTATATATTGTAAAGAAAAGAGTTATTACCATTGCAGTTACAATAACATTTCCTGAGGGTTGTGTCTTGAATGTATGCGAGAGGAACTTAAAGTAACTCGAACTACTGGCTGTATTGCTGGCAAGCTAAGACAACTTAAACTAGACTTTGAGGGCCAAGATTATTGGGATCAAAGGGGTTTTTGGGGAGCTCTTTAAGAAAGGAGTCAGAGAAGAACTACAAAGTTGTGGTCAGCCACTCCGAATAGTGTGTCGGAGAGTGGTCAAGATTCCTTGCAATCTATCCCCGATAAAAACTAGAGTGTGAAAATTTTTAATTAAAAGATACGATGAACAGAAGTTCCTACCTGGGGCTCCTGAAGAATATCCTTGCTGCCGAGAAGATGGACTACCTCGCTGCTGGCAGCAACCCAGCAGGCGAAGGAGGCAGAAGGGTAAAACAGTGGAGAATGTTAATCAGGTGGAATTCAATGTTGAGTTTACTACAGATGCTCAGTGGGATTATACATCCATTTTCCAAGAGCTTCCAAAGTGTGAAACCTGGCCATAATAAAGATTATCCTGTAGCTCGACAGCAATACTGGGCTGTCAAATGTTAAAAATTGGCTTAATTCTTCTTATAAGAATAGATGCAATATGTGGAAATAATCTTAATAATCCACATCAACCTTATGAATGGATCCTTCAAAGACGGGAAGATCAAATTGTAATTAAGCGAAATATAACCACAGGATCTCCTAGTTTTTTTGTTCCTCTTTGTCAATTAGTGCCTATACAACCCTGTGTAAACCAGAAACCTTACTATTTTTGTCCTGCCTCTAATCCAGGAAAAAGTTATTGTAACTATCCTAATCATTATTATTGTGCCTATTGGGGTTGTGAAACTATTGCATCTGCCTGGGGACCTCCAAGTAAAGGATAAGTTTCTAACCACAACCTGGGGACCTTCAGGATGTTACTCTCCTCAACATGATTCAATAGGAGGAAGGGTAGGGTTCAGTAATTGTAAATATTTAATACTCACAGTTTTACAACCAGAAGATCAAGGATGGCTAATGGGAAGAACCTAGGGAGTTAGATATTGGGAACCCAAGAACGGACAGAGGGGGATTAACACGAATTAGTAAACAAGTAATTACCACAGCACCACAAGCTGTAGGGCCAAATATAGTCACAAGAAAAGATAAAGAGAGGAAAAGCAAAGAAAATGGTACAGTTGTATCTCTCCTTAAGGAAATCTTAGCCCCGACTGAGAACTCTAATATAGATGAGAAGACTCCTCTGTCCAAACTAATGCAGGCAGCCTACAAAACCTTGAATAATACTGAATTCAACATGACCAAATCCTGCTGGTTGTGTTATGATGTTAAACCTCCATTTTATGAAGGAATAGCCCTAAACGGTACATATAAACTATCTAATTCAAGAAACTACTGTAGGTGGGAACAAAAGAAGGTGGGAATCACTCTTCAACATGTAAGGGGACAGGGTGGACACTGCTCCTTGGGCGGAGCAGTGACTCCCCGGCCGCCCCGCGCTGTTTTGCTCATTTATCTTTAATAAAAGTTATTCTAAATTTCCTGAGACATATTTGACTATAACACAACCATTGAAGGGATTATGTTACCTGGTAGTATTACAGCAATGCCAGTGCACATAGATAACTGAGGACAAAGGCAGTGGTCACCCTTTGATTGGAAAATGGTTAAGCAATTGCAAAATGCAGTTATGCAATATGGTATGGATAATAAGCATGTGATGCAGCTAACAAATTAATTTTTCAAGGGGCAAGTACTAACTCCGATAGATATTAAGGCATTGATGGAGTTATTGCTTCCCCCAACGGGGTATTTGCTGTTCTTGGACAAGTGGCAGGGGAAGGTGGAATTGGCAGTGTTAGAAAATGTTCATTTACCAGCTGATGATCCATTGCGATTACCTAGCATGGACCAATTACCGAGTCGTGGACAATATGCGGATGGTGCCACTCAGGCAGCACTTCATCCAAGGATTTTGCAGCAAACGCAAGGGCTTGCTCTGGCGGCAGTAAAAGAATTGCCAAATATAGGTAACCCTGTGCCACCCTATTCTACAATAAAGCAGGATCCTGGGGAACCCTATATGAAGTTTGTGGACCATTTTAAAGAAGTTATAGATGCTTCTCCTAACCTGACTCCAGAGGCAAAAGCTGCTGTGGGAAAAGATTTGGCCATGATGAATGCAAACACCCAATGCCAACAGATATTAGCCGGTTTGGGAAAAACTGCTTCTTTGGCAGAGATGGTGGAAGCTTGTACACGGGTACCGATTATGCAACAGGAGGTAGAAAAGGCAAAAATACATGCTCGAGCCCACGCTGCGGCCTTAGCTACAGCACTTAAGCCTGCAATGAAAGGCCAAAGCCCTTCTTCTTGTGGCCTAGCATGTTTTACGTGCGGACAGACAGGACATGTTAAAAGAAACTGCCCTCAGTATGCTTAGCAGCATCGCAAAAATGGCATAACTGCCCAGTTAATCTGGTAGCAGAATCTCTTTATGTTGTGGGAGTTGTACAAAGAATACAGAGTGCTTTTGCAGCAAGTTTTCATCTCCTTGTTTTTTGAAGCATTATTAGATTTGTGGAACGTGTTAGATTATAGGACAGCGCCAGTATTTATAATGCGTACAAAAAGCCATTCTAACCTACCAGGTGGTCTAGTTGAGGGAAACAGCATTATAGACAAACTTGTGGCAGTAACAGATATATCTCCTTTTGAAGAAGCCAGACAGGCTCACAAATTCTTTCATCAATCCTCAGCATCACTATGAAAACAGTTTGCACTTACCAAGGAACAAGCTCAATCCATTATTGCAGCTTGTCCTGATTGTGCCCGCATAGTGCCTCTGCAACAAAAGGGAGTAAATCCTCGGGGTTTGCAGCCAGGTCAGTTATGGCAAACTGATATTACTGAATTTGCACCGTTTGGCCGACAAAAGTACATGCATGTGTCCATAGATACCTGTTCAGGATTGCTGCGGGCTACAGCTTTGACCTCAGCAAATGCAAAAGCAGTAAAACGTCATTTATTACGAGCTTTTGCTGTCATGGGTGTCCCTACACAAATCAAAACAGATAATGGTCCTGCATACCGTTCTGACACACTTGCAACCTTCCTCGTCCAGTGGAAGGTACAACACCTGTTCGGAGTCCCTTATAATTCTACTGGCCAGGCAATTATTGAGTGTGCACACAGCTGTGGAGGGGTTTCTGTTAGATGGAGATTTGTTACTGAACCAGCCAGGAATTTCAAGGCCAATTCAAAAGCTGAAAACAGGACCTGCTGTGGGAGAGAGGCATTTCTACAATAACAAGGCCTCAACATGATGTAAATCAACGGACCTATCATCAGTGAGACTCCAGCGTGTGGACAGTTCGTGAACATAGATGATATCCAATTAGTGAATGCATGCTTGGAGCGTGAATGCATGATCAGAGAACACTTGCATATATAAGGAGGCTTGTTTCTGTAATAAATGGCTTTGCATGATTCACATTGAATTGGAATGCTGAGTCCTTTATCGTTCCAACACACCGCACCTTGAAAAATCTTTTGTCTGTTTTGAAAAAATAAGGGGGAATTAGTGTAGGTCCAGAAGAGGTTTTGATGAAGGCATTGTATGTGCTGAACTGGCTTCATCCTGAAAGTGAGACTGAAATGGAACCTGTTGTTATGCACCATATCAAAAATGTCAAAGATTTTTCTGAAAATGTACCTAAGGTTAGTGTGTTTAATCCGACAACACAACAATGGGAAGGTCCTATGTCACTAATAACCTGGGGAAGGGGCTATGCTTGTGTTTCCACAGGTAACCATAAAAATTCATGGATCCCAGCAGAGTGGGTGAGACCTTGGCTAGCTAACAAAGAAGAAACCGATTGCAATGACGACCCTTAACCTCAGAGGTGTTATCGCTTTTAGCAACGGATGTAGCCAATGTTGAGAATACCACTTTGTAAAACAGAGCAGCAATTAATTTTTTGTTATTGGCCATGGTCACAGTTATGAAGAGTTTGATTGTATGTGTTGTTTGAACTTAAAAGATAAAAAGATAAAAGATTTGCAGAATAAGAAAATAACAGAAGATGTTGGGTTTTTTGGGTTGGATACCTTGTTTGATATCCCCCGGGAGGATGGGGTTGTCACCAGCCTGGCTGAGAGGTGAAGCCAGAGACAAAAGAAACTAAAGGAGCCCCATTAGAAGGTAACAATGAATGAGCAATCGCCAGACACAGGCGGGCAGAGTGTGTGGACAGTACATGCAGCCTATCTCGTTATTGTATAGCACGAGTTACAACCAATCACACTGTTGCAAGGCGCATGGACAGGGCAGCTTTGGTATAAAGCTAGCCCGGTCCAACAATAAAGTGAACTCTGCGAACATCACATTGGTGTGTCAGGTTCCATCTCTCGCATGGAAAAAGCAACACAAGGGAAAATAAACTTCCCTAACAATGGGGTTGTAAGCCATCAGAATCAAAATATGTGTTGTTATGACAGTGAAAAAATAAAAGGTTATAAAGTACTCAGTGTCTCAAGGCTGTTGGTACTCCTGCATTGCTTCCTTGGTAATGAGCTACAGCAAGTGTATGACATCCTCATTAAGTCAGGAAGACAAACCAAACATATATACATTTCAGAGAGGCTCAATAAGCAAGTCTGTATGACATCTTAGAAAATGAGCAGCCACCTACAAGAAGGGAAGGGAGGCACACAGTTTTCTGTGGGGAGATTAAAACTGAATGTTCACTATCAGAGATATGCCAAATACCAATTACTGCATTTCACAACAGCAAAAAGAGAAAGCTATTTGCCAAGGTCATTTTTTTTTTCCTGAAGAAGCATCACCAGCAGGCAAAGTTCGCACTAAAACAGAGCAACTCTAGAATAATGGAGCCACAGTCATGCTGAGAGAATCGCCATGAAAGCAGCTGATCTCATGAGAGAGGCTGACCTGGAAGGGGCATTGCCAGGAACAACTGGGGGACATTTAAACACCTTCCTAGGGAGCACAAGTGACCAAGAGCGCAGCAAACGGGGATGAAGCAGTTCACACAGCAGTTCATGCAGGCAGGGCAAGGAAGCTCGTCAAGCTCAAATGATTTACCTCACTTGGTTGTCGTCGCCCTCACAGAAGAAGCCAACTATGGTATCCACTTGGGGCAAAGATAAGTACTCTGTACTTAACAGGAAGGAGGCAGCAACTCAGAAAGAGCTGCCATGAGAACATGCAGCCACCCAGACCTCAGGCTGCAGAGCATGCCAGAGCCTCTCACTGGTATGGAGTGGCAATAAAGAAAACAGTTGTGTGAGGTGGATGACCTGCTCAGCCTGATAGCAGAACTGAGAGAGAAGGTGGAAAGGTTGAAAAGTATCAGGGAGCTGTAAAAGGAAATCAACTGGTGGGATCAAGCTCTGGCCGCCCGGGGGCAGGTAAGACCACCAGCAAGAAATTAAGATCAAGGAATTCCTGTATCCTTCCCCTGCCTGACTGAAGAAGGCAGGTCAAGGGAAAGGGATGAACAGAAGAAAGTCCATACTTGTGGTGGCAGGAGAAACACCCCCTTACACACCTCACCTTCCCAGGTGCCTCTGGTCAACAGACATGAGGCTCGGGATGTGGAATGCATCGACTTGAGGAATAAGAGGAAACGGCAGCAAGTTCCTGCCTGGCACAGAAGGAGAGTCCCTACTGTGACCACCCCACCCTCTCAAGTTCCCTTGCAAAACAGGCATAAGGCCTTGCAAGTGGAACCAAACAACAACATTGAAGGAGGTGGTTCCGCTAAGTTGGAGGTGCCGCAGAGGATAAGTCACCCTGCACCCTCCATCAAAACAGCTCCCACAAAGAAAAAAAGGTGGGTTCTCATCATAGGAGACTCCCTTCTAAAGGGAACAGAAGGCCCCATATGCAGGCCTGATCCACTTCTTAGGGAAATCTGCTGCCCCCCTGGGGCCAGGGTTAAAGACATAAAAAGGAAATTTCCTGCCCTGGTTAGGCCCTCACACTATTACCCCTTAATAATTTTTCAGGTAGGCAGTGACAAAACTGAAAAGGGAAAACTAAAGACAATCAGGAGACTTCAGGACCTTGGGACACATGGTCAAGGGATCAGGAACACAAGTAGTGTTCTCCTCTGTCCCCACAGTTGCTAGGTAGAATGAGGAAAGATGCAGGAAGACACACCAGATCAATACCTGGCTGTGGGACTGGTGTCACTGTCAGAATTTGGGGTTTTTTGATCATGGGCCAGCTTACACGGCACCTGGCCTGCTAGTGACAAATGGGATGCAACTGTCTCAAAGGGTGAAAAGGATCCTGGGGCAGGAGTTAGCAGGACTTATTGAGAAGGCTTTTAACTAGATTTGAAGGAGGACGGAAACCAGGTGTGGCAGAGGCATACCCAAGGGCGACATGCCAGCATTTGAGGGTAGTGCTAGCGAGGCCCTTCCATCTGCCGTCCAAGTGGAGGTAGGGGATGGAGAACCACGCAGTAAGAGAAACACGAGGGTCGTTGATGTGTCAGAAACCGTGGAAGCACTTAATGTTGGCCAAAAAGGATCTAGGGCTTCTCACCAGAAAAAGGTAGCGGAATCAATGGTCCGGCTGAAGTGCATCTACAGGAATGCAGGAGGCTCCTGGAGTGCGTGGAAGACAACTTCCTGACGCAGCTGGTTAGTGAGCCTACCAAGGAAGGAGCCCTGCTGGATCTGTGGGCAACTTGTCAGACCTGCCAGTCTAACCTCGGTGCCAGGGAAGGTCATGGAGCAGATCATCCTGAGTAACATCACACGGCACATACAAGAGAACCATATGATCAGGCCCAGTCAACATGGGTTTATGAAAGGCAGGTCCTGTTTAACCAACCTGATCTCCTACAAGGGGACCCAACTAGTAGATGAGGAAAAGGCTGTGGATGTTATGTAGACTTCAGTAAAGCCTTTGAAACCATATCCCACAGCATTCTCCTGGAAAAGCTGGCAGCTCATGGCCTGGACGGGTGTACTCTTCAATGGATAAAGAACTGGCTAGAGGGCCAGGCCCAAAGAGTTGTGAATGGAGCCAAACCCAGTTGATGGTTGGTCACGAGTGGTATTCCCCAGGGGTCAGTATTGGGACCAGTTCTGTTTCATCTCTTTATCAATGACCTGAATGAGGGGATTGAGTTCACCCTTAGTAAGTCTGCAGATGACACCAAATTGGGTGGGAGTGTTGATCTGCTGAAGGGTAGGAAGGCCATACAGAGGGATCTAGGCCAGCTAGATCATTGGACTGAGGCCAATTGGATGAGGTTTAACAAGGCCAAGTGCTCAATCCTGCACTTGGGTCATAACAATCCCAGGCAATGCTACAGGCTCGGGGTAGAGGGCTAGAAAGCTGCCTGGCAGAGAGGGATCTGGGGGTGTTGATTGACAGCTGTCCAAATATGAGCCAGCAGTATGCCCAGGTGGCCAAAAAGGCCAACAGCATCCTGGCTTGTATCAGAAATAGTGTGGCCAGCAGGACTAGAGAAATGATTGTGCCACTGTACTCGGTACTGGTGAGGCCCCACCTTGAATACTGTGTTCAGTTTTGGGCCCCTCATCATAAGAAGGACATTGAGGTACTAGAGAGAATTCAGAGGGCAACAAAGCTGGTGAGGGGCCTGGAGCACAAGTCTTATGAGGAGTGGTTGAGGGAGCTGGAGCTGTTTAGTCCTGAGAAAAGGAGGCTGAGGGGAGACTTTATTGCTGTCTATGACTACTTGAAAGGAGGTTGTAGCAAGGTGGATATCAGTCTCTTTTCCCAAGTAACAATTGACAGGACAAGAAGAAATGGCCTCAAGTTGTGCCAGGGGAGGTTTAGATTGGATATTAGGAAAAAATTCTTCACAGAAAGGGTTGTCAGGCATTGGAACAGGCTGCCCAGGGAAGTGGTGGAGTCATCATCCTTGGAGGTGTTTAAAAGACATTTAGACAAGGTTCTTAGGGACATGGTTTAGTGCTATAGTTAGGTTATGGTTGGACTTGATGATCCTGAGGGTTTCTTCCAACTGAAATGATTCTGTGATTCTACATCAGCTTGTGAAGTGCTAACAAAGCTAAATTCTTTATATAATTTTACAGATTTAATTCCATTTAAGCTTTGCTGCAAGTTTGAACTCTGCTTGCACTTAGAAGATACCACCAGCAGTTTTTTCACACAGCAGAGCAGGCTACACCATTCAAGGCAATTTTTCAGTACAAATGTACCCATTTTAGGATTCTAACAGAATAAGCGCATCAGTAAAAGAGCCAAGCTGCTGCCAGTTATTCCAGTACAAAAACTATGTTTACATCAAGGCTTAAAGTATAAGATCTCAGGAGCTTATCTTCATAGTTGTCTGCAAACTTAGCAGACTGTCAGCATTATAAAAATAAAAAACTGATGACGGAATTGAAGTGGACCAGCATGCTAGGCATTTTCTCCTCACTGGTCTTCACCCAAGTGTGTATTTTCCTCAGGGCACAGCTGTAAAACATGCCTGAATCTGTGTCAAATACATACACATACAAATCAGAACAACTGCACTTCCCTAGCACAAACATGGCGAAAAGAAAAAAAATTATCCTACCGGCAACCAGAAAGATGTAAAGAGTTAATTTAATAAAGCTAAAAAGCAAAGTCTTCAAAACATCCAGAAGATAAACAGTCCAGATAAAGATGTCACCCAAAATAGTAAGTGGAAGGAATACAGTTCCTTGATTTCAGTGAGAACCTCTTGTCAAGAGGTAAAAGTGTCTCATAGCATTGAAAGTTAATAGCTTGAAAAAAGACAGACATCACTTTCTCTGTGATTTAAGTAGTACTTGTGTCGGGGATTGGCTCAAGGAGCATGGACATGAGTCCACCGAGCAACTGTACGAGCAGAGCCCATTTTAGTTGACATAAGTAGGCCTTAGTTAGCTTGTCTATTAGGCCATGGGAAAAGGGGGAACGGAAAAGTACTAACTAAGGCAGGGTCAGGATATCCCTGAAGAGATAAGAGTCAGAAGAATGTGGGATGCGCTAAACCCAAGTAGGTGGAGTAAGTAAATGTAACCTTTTAGTGCTTAGCCTATTAGATAGAGACAAGTATGCATAATTATGGTATTTGGTATAAATGCACGCTATCTCGGGCAATAAAGTTGAAGTATGCTTTATCACTCATACTGAGTCGGCTGCATTTCTTCCTCCGTCCGCTCAGGTCTGGAACTCTGATGGGATTTCTTCCCGCAATTGGCGCCCGAACAGGGACCTGAAGCGGCGGACAGGAGCAAAAGGCGCCGGGAGAGCAGCGACCGGCGGGCAAGAGCGACCGAACATTGTGCTGCGGTGTGTCGTCTCCGAAGCCTGAACCGACTGAAGTTCGCCAGTGCTGGGCTACAGGAAACAAGGGCTGCAAGAGTTCTATTAATTTAGCAAGAGGTACCGTACTATAGTGATGAATAACGGAGAAATGGATTTAGAAGTAGCCCTAGATTTATTACAAAGCTTTTTAGAAAAGCGGGGGGTTGATCATAGTTGCGTTAAACAGCTAGCTGGTCTAGTAGCAACGGGGAAAACTAAGGGGTGTTTTCAGGATCCTGATTTGTTGTTTGATGAAGGAGAGTGGAGGAAACTGGGAGACGTGTTGTGGGATATGGTTATAGATGATGATAAATCAGCGAAGAACCTCAAAAGACTATTAACTTGGTGCAGAGGCAATAGGTATCCTGCTGACCTGTCAGGAGTTTTTCAAATAGAGACTTGGAAAATGATGGGAACTGTGTTGTGGAAGGCAATTAGTCACCGTGAAAAATATATTCTCGGCCTTGTAACCATCTGGAAACTGATAAATACTACAGTGAAGCAATTAAAACCTGAAAAGACTGTTACGAGCATTAGTGACTCAAAACTTGAACTTTGGGACAGTATAGAGCAGAAATTATGGGATAAAGTCAGCAATGGAGATAAAGAAGCTAAATCATTAGTAACTACATGGAAGTTTGAACGGTCTGCTGCTGCCGGAATTTTTGCAGCGTTGCAGCCTGATAAGTATCCTGAAAGTTGCGGTGAAGTTCACCCGGTTTGTGTCTGTGATACCCTCCCTATTCCATCCCCTGCTGTGCTTTCAGCATCCCCGATGGTTCAGCAGTCCGGGGCGGGGGGAAGGAACAATGCCGAACGGGTAGCCTCCTGTACCATCATCTAACCCTGGTGAGAACAGCAAGTCCAGAGGATTGGTGTCAGACAACTTACTCAAAGAACCTGTGAAAGCTGAGAATGCTAAAGTCGTAAACAAGTGTACTATCAGTCCTTTTACCAATTTTACCAATCTGCTTTTCCTGCATTTTAACCCTCTAACTTCCACAAGAGAACAGAAGAAGTCACTGAAAATAGAACTGGACAACAGAACTGTGTGACAGATTAGATCAGCTAACAGCAAGTGAATCTGACAGTCGGCAATGTGGTCATGATAATCGTGACGGGAAAGGGGGTGCTCCTGGGGACTCAGGGTATAAAACTTAGAAGTTAAGGAAGCACTGGTGTTGAAATTAGCAGTAGAGAATGCTAATGTTTACTATCAACATGTTATTTGCGAGTTTTACAGTGGATATTATGTGCTGCTGTTTATTGCCTCTCTGAAAGTCAAGCAGCTTGTCAGGAATGTGAGTTAATTGTTTCACTGGCTGTTGTTAGAATTGTTTCTTTGTGGTATAAGTACACCGTAAAACTTTCTCTTCACTTTTCCCACTCACGCTGCAAGCAGCCCTGTGCTTTTCCATGGGGTCAGAAATTACTGTTTTCAGTCGTGTTCATAAAAAATCAGTATTGGGAGGTGTTTCAAAACATAGGGAAGCACTTGGAAATATGAGAAAAGAGGATCTTGTAAAATATTGTAATTAATGGTGGCTGCTGTATAAGTTAAATGATTGGGAAAAGTGTCCGGGGAATAGAATCTTGAAGTATAACACCTTATTGCAATTAATGTTGTTTTTAGGGTGAGAAGAGTAAGACAAAATAAATCCCTACAAGAGACCATTAAATCATTTCAGACAGCTGAGAGAGAGTTAACTGATAACACGCAGGTCACAGTAAACTTGCCGAAGTCTGCACAATGTTTTCCTTATTAGCCTGTTTTCTTTGTGGGTATCTGTTTAAGCATGTTGCAATTTTGGTAGGTCTTTGTTATATGGTACAGTAAGTTCACAGACTGTTAAATCATGAGAATCGGGTGACTCAAAAGGTGCGTTTTGTGATAGTACAAAAAGATCATGAGTAATTTAGTTCCTTACTGCGTGAACATGATATTAAGATTTTATGTGTAGTAGCTGTTATATTTTTTTTTCTAGCGTACTAGCTTTATTCCAACATCCAGACTTGCGCAACTCTGTGACAGGCTGTCTCTCATCTCGGTGCACTAAATTTGGCCTTTTTGTATGCACATCAAGTGAAGAATCATGGTTTTAGAATAACAGTTGTAGCACACCAGATGAGACACTATAAAAGAAAAAAAAAAAAAAAAATAAATTAAAAGGCCTTGCCCAGTCCAGCTTGCTGCGGGGGGGGTGGATGCCAAATGGGCCTCCAGCACCCACTGACCCATTTTGTCAGGGAGACCCAGAGGTACCTCCACCTGGCTGAGCAGTAAGCGGTTCAAAGGTGCAATGCAAAAAATTGAGATATTGTCTTAAATTGGTGTAAGTGTGATCCATCTGCTTATTTGAACTTGCTATATGGTTTTCGTATCTGAGCTCAGTATTTTAGTTTGTATATTCATATTCGGTACCAAAAGAATCTTGTTTGGGGAGATATTTACAAAATGGGAACCGGTTCCACTGCTAAAATTCCACCTTGCTCCCCCTTAGGATGCATCCTTACACATTAAAGTAATCGCTTATATTGTTAGAAAAGCATTTAAATTGTTAAAATACTATGATAGATGTGAACTTGGGGTATTGTATGAAGTTATGAAGTTGTATTTAAAGGTTGCTGGAATGTGAACTGATTTGGATCTAGAAAAATAGAATAATGGATTTATGTTTATTATACTGGTTTATACTGTTTTTTGACATCTCTAAATTGTAAAAGGTAAATGGAGCTAAGGAATGTAACTATTGCTGAGCTACTTGAAATTGCATATAAAGCGTAGTTGGAATGAAATGGGAAAACAAAAGAGCAAAATATCCCAGGCCTGTGTGCAGCTCATTGTAACTGAGAAGTTTCCCAGAGCCTCCTACTTCGTACCAGCCAGTGTGCCAGCTGCGTGACCTTGGTTATATCTACACTGCAAAGAAAGAAAAAACAACTGGAAAAACCTGGCTGCCCTCTTTTAAAGCAGTGAAAGGGGGGTTCTCTCTCCCCCCACTGCAGCGATGTAATACTGAATGGAGCAGTCCGAGGGTGAAGTTTAAAGGCATCCTGAGCAGACCCATAGTTTTAATGAAACTGGAAAATCAAACCAAAAATTTGTTGATAGACTTATCCTATGGTAATTAGTTCTAAGAGACTTCTTAGTAAATTCACCATGCTAGTTTTTGAGGACATGGAAGACAACGAAAGAAAGGCCGTTTTTTGAGACAAACGGAATGCCAGATTTGGAACAAAGTTTTAATACATGAATTCTTGTATTTGCCCAAAAGTCCTATACCTCTCTTGGGTCAGGATTTGTTAAGTAAATTGTAAGCTCAAATAACGTTTTCTGAGAATTCTGTTTAGTTGCATATCCTACAAGAAGCTGCTTGGATGGTGCAAATCTGCTTGTGCAAGTGAGAAATCTTCAAGGAACTTTTGAATGCTGTATTTCCACTAGTATTAACAGCCAATGTTTTTGATAAAGCAAATACTACACTGAGAAATCTGAAACAGGACTTCGATCCAGTAAGGGAAAACAATATCCAATAAATATGACAGCCGAAATGGAGTTAGAAGCTTTGAGGGATGAATTTATGACAACTTTACAGGATGACTACATTTGATTGAACTTGTAGATTTGTCTATGAAACAACCTGTGGCTATTGTGGGACAGTATGATGAGAATGCTAACAGACTAATATACCAATTGTCACTCTGATCAAGAAAATGCAGGGAATGAATTTAAGTCTTAATAGGCCATGATCCTTTTGTCATATATGTACCATTTGTGAAATTTAATTATGATTTTTTTTAATTTTTTATTTTATTTGTAATCTATGTCTTTGTCAATTGCACTAGCTGGTTTTCTTAACAGCACAGCTTTTGGTATGCATAAATGTAAAATGTAAATTGCTGCAGAACCTGCAAATCTTTAACATCAGGTCATAGGTCATACTTGTATTTGGTCTGATCCTACATACTTGCACAGTTTTTGTTGATGGTTTTGGGAAGTCTCATAAAGCTGTAGTGGTTTAGCGTGAAGATAGCGATTAGCATCATTCTGTGAAAATTATTGAAAGTTCAACCCAATTAGCAGAACTTGGCACAGCTTTACATTATTTAGAGATTTTTAAGGAGGAACCTCTAAATTTGATTTGCGATTTTGAGTACGTAGTCAAGATCCAACGCACATATCTGATTCTGAACTGTGATTTTGTTTTGTTTGGTTTGGTTTTTTTTTTTTTTAAACAAAAAGGGCAATTGTCAAAAGGATTGTATGTGATGAATCACTTATATCTAAGTGGTGCAGCCTAAATTTGCCCTGTGATGAAACACTTTGTAAGTATGACCCAAAACCATGCTAAATCAGAAAGAACCTGCATTAGTTATGGTCAAATCACTAGTTAACGTTCAATGGAAAAGGCCACACCAATTGATAACCTGGGGGAGAGGTTATGCTTGTGTTTTTACAGATCAAGGGCCGCAATGATTGCCAGCACAAAACGTGAAACCTGTGTTATCTTCTTGACAATGATTGTTGCAGCTGCTGTGTTTTGGATGCCTGCACAGACAAAGACTAACATGTGGAGTACTTTAGCCAACATGACTGACCATCTATATGCCTAACTACGATGTCTCTGGAAAAAATGTTCCACACATGCTTGGTTGGTGTCTTCCTTGATGACTACAGCAGCATCACACGACTGTTTCAAATAGTGGTCGATGCAGAGGCATTGCAACGAACTGTAATAATACTAACACGGCACTTTGGATTAATTGCCACCTGGAAGCAGACATCGAACCACAGGAACTGGAATTGCTGGTATCTATGCCCATGGATGCTTGTATCCAGCCGTTTTGTGAAAAGTGTCAGAACAGTATACAAGAACATGAATGGATAAAACTGCAAAATGTTAATGCTACCCTTGGTGACTACAGAAATGAAACTCAACGGTGTAATGCTTCACAGAAGAATGCAAGGGATGTCATTGATAATGTGGGACAGCGACCCTAAAACCTCCTGTATGGTGTATTCTTGATCTGTGAAGATAGAGCCTGACCAGGAATTCCTTCTAATGCTGTTGGAGGACTGTGTATTTTGGGACTATTAACTCTCTTAACGCCCAATGTATCTATGATAATAGATCACAGAAGAGCAAGACGAGAAAAACACTTTTTGCGTGTATATGAGTCAAAATGTGATGATAATGTAGATTATTGAGGATCAGGGTAAGGGTTTTAGGATCTCTTGTATCTAGTGTTGGCACAACTAAAGCTTTAAATACTTTAGAAAAATTAGGATGCTGTCTAGTTAAGCAAACAAACGGAACTCCTAAGGCTTTAAGTGGACTTTTGTTAGATGTAAGTTCTGTAAGACATGCTACACTGCAGAATACAGTCACAGGAGACTTTTGTTATTAGCCCATGGCCATGGATGTGAGGAATTTGACGGAATGTTCTGTATGGATTTACAGGATAAGTCGAGATCCATCCACAAGGAGATTAAACAACTTATGGACCATTCACAGAAGATCAGAGAGGATGTGGGCCTCTTTGGCTTAGAGGGCCTCATGAACTGGTTTGGACTAGGAGGATGGGTAAAAGGGCTTTTGCAGATTGCTCTGGCTCTCTTAATCATAGTAGTAGTTGCATTAATATGCTTGAGTTGTGCTATATCATGTATTAAGAAGATTTTAGAGCAGACACTTGGGCAGGCTCTGCTCGTAAAAAAAAGAAAAGGGGGGAGATGTCGGGGATTGGCTCAAGGAGCACAGACATGAGTCAACCGAGCAACTGTACGAGCAGAGCCCATTTTAGTTGACATAAGTAGGCCTTAGTTAGCTTGTCTATTAGGCCATGGGAAAAGGGGGAACAGAAAAGTACTAACTAAGGCAGGGTCAGGATATCCCTGAAGAGATAAGAGTCAGAAGAACGTGGGATGCGCATAGCTAGCTAAACCCAAGTAGGTGGAGTAAGTAAATGTAACCTTTTAGTGCTTAGCCTATTAGATAGAGACAAGTATGCATAATTATGGTATTTGGTATAAATGCACGCTATCTCGGGCAATAAAGTTGAAGTATGCTTTATCACTCATATTGAGTCGGCTGCATTTCTTCCTCCGTCCGCTCAGGTCTGGAACTCTGATGGGATTTCTTCCCGCATACTTGCATCACTATGTTTATGGCCATATAATAGACAAAATCTGATAAAACAGACACACCGGAATTCTTCCCATTCACCAAGTGTTTTCAAGCAAAACAGACTAAAGCAACTAAAAGAACAAGGAATATTTTTCTATTAGTTCGGTTCCTTCACATGTGGCTCAATTCATTCAGTCAGTCCCAGTCACACTCAGATTCCATGTAGAAGAGCCACAAGAGTTTAGAACAGGGGTGTCAAACTCTTTCACTAGGAGACACATCAGCCTCGCGGTTGCCTTCAAAGGGCCGAATGTAATTTTAGGACTGTAGGAGTAGTTACATTTATAGTCCTAAAATTACATTTGGCCCTTTGAAGGCAACCGCGAGGCTGATGTGCCCCCCTGTTGAAAATTAGTTTGGCACCCCTGGTTTAGAGAAACAGACTCCTATTCACATTGCACAGTTTCCATGTTTTCAAAACAACAAAACTGAAATAAAAGTTAAAATAACAGAACAGCAAAGCCATTCAAAGAAAGGAAAATACTGAAGCCAAGTCAACTTTTATGTACTGACAAGACAACACAAAGAATAGAACTTCTTCAGTGAACCCAAGAATTTAAAAATACTTATTTAGGTGTAAGTCTTTCATTTATGGTCAAAATAAAAAGTTACAGGGGAGGGGAAGAAAAAAAAAAACAAAAAACAACAAACACAACAAACTGTAGTAATCTTTAGACACAGTTTCACATGCTTAAAATTACTTTTCTACAAGGCTTTAACACAAGCCATCTTCCCAAACATCTTTGCAGTGCCCTTAGAGAAAACCATTTTTTTTCATTAGTTCACTATTATTAATACTTCAGTATTGCAGAAACTCTGAAAAATTTTGGAAAAGGTCACGACTAAGGTAAAAGTGTCACCTTTACCAGACACTCAGTTTACAGTTTACCAAATAATTATTTAATTATTTAAAACTTTAAGAATAATGGTAAAATAGTGGAGAGAGAACTTAGTAAAATTACCACTGACTTCTGAATTAAGTTGTTCTGTCCATCTTAATTTTCTTTGAGGCAGGAGTAATTCAGCTAAAAGCAAACCTAGAAAAAATATATTGTAAATATATTAATTTCAACCTTTAAACTATATCTTCAGAAACATTTAACCACTACAGGGGGAAAGGAGAAGCAATACATCTAACAATAACATGTAAAATTGGTTGGCTCACCACTATATTTTGTTTTGAATCCTTCCAAAAAGGGGAGGGGGGAGTATTATGGTATATTTTCAGACCAATCAGACTCATTCATTCCCATTACAGAATAGGAAGTTACTCTGAACCCAACCTTAAAATATCAATACATTAAAAAGCCAGTTTGCACAGGCAGTAAATTAATTTTGGTAATAAATATCTGGCTCCCATAAGTGACAAAGAACAGGGGAAAAAAAAAAAAAAACAAAAAAAACCAATACTACATTATCATGTCTAATGCAAATGGAAAGACAGATGCATAAGCCAACCAGCAGACTTGTTCAATAAGTATAACAACTCATTGTTGAAATGACAATACTAACATGAAGGATAAGTTACCTACAGATTTTAGTCTAGATGTACATATTTTTCATCACCCCCCCCAAAAAAAAAAAAAAAAAAAAAAATCACACTAATCACACTCATACTTACAAATTTATCACTGTAGTTATACATGTATTCTTCAAAATATTCCATTAATTATTAAAAACAGCAAGTAAAAGTTAGATTCTGCAAGCTCATTTCAACATTCTCAAAAAAAAAAAAAACCAACATCCTCTAGGCAGTAAGTTACTGGTTTAACCATTCTACTGATAAAATGTTTAGTGAAGTATAAATTGATTTATGAACACTACAACACTTACCTAATCCAAGAGGACTGCACAAGGTGTTAGTACTGCATGACTTATACTTTTCCAGTTTGTTTTCGTTGAGGTAATATCCAGAGTTCTTATCAATACTACATTTGTAGCTGTTTGACATAGATTTGACCTCACAGAAATCAGCTACCCATCCTTGTTGCTTACAGATTGCACAAGGCTATTTCCAAAATCTGCCAAGCCTCTGCCTTAAGAAGTTTGGTTTGTTGGGGTTTTTTTTGTTTGTTTGTTTGTGTTTTTTTTTTTTTTCCTCTGACAGCTTCTTCTCATCTATTCCATGTACATTCACTATAAGAAGCATCAGTTACAGGTGAAATAAATACACTTTTTACACCACAAACTGTGAAGCAAAAAATCCAAATTTCACATCTAAACTGAGGAACATTTCCTAGCTTTGGGTAACAGAGGCATTTGTAAATAACAGCTCTGTCAATACCACCATATTGCTTATTGGCAACAACATTTCTCAACAAAAAATATTAAAATATAAAAGAAAAATTATAAATAAATTAACATTAAACACTTAATTTAGAAAATAGGTCTCACTACAAAATGACAGAAGGCTATATCAGAAAATCTAAAAAATAAGGGTAAAAATATCCACCATGAAACTTTTCAGCAATGTTTATGCAGTGACTCAGTCTGCATTTAATTTGGAGCCAGTTCACAAAACTGGTTATACCTCTGGCTCAGAAAGAACATTGCTTGGAAGGAAAAAGTAATTAAAAACAAAACAGCACTTTATTTTGGCAGCCAAAGTATTCAGAACTTTATAAATTTAGCCATGTATACATGGACAAAAGCATCCAAGGGTGAGGTACTCTACACTTCTAGAAAGAAAAAGCTCATGACTTCAAACTTCCAATTCACTTCTCATATGCCTAACAATCGTTTCAGAAGCCTTTTCAGGAAGAAGCACTTGGACAAATAATCCCAGATCAGTGTCCGATATTTCTCCCCTTTCACAAGAAGCAACTGGTGCAGGACGGTTTCCCCCTTTTTTCCTTCCTACCAGCTGAAGCAAAAGGTTCCAAATGTCCAGGACCCTCTTTGTAACCTAAATTGCCTACGGGAAAAAGAACCAGAACAATCAGTTTTGCCTTTTGAAATCTGAATTGGCAATAGACAAGTACATAAAGCTGAATCTTAAAAAACAAACACACATGCAATCAGGCAGCCAAACCTGAGTACAGACATCTCAGTTAAACATTCACTCACATCCTGGAAAAATTAGCATGCATATTTATCGGAGAAAACAGCCTATCAGTGAAAACGTATTCCTGTCTCCAATTTCCGAGAATAAAAAACAACCAGAAAGGAGCATTTATCATTTTATTGGAAAAGATAAATAGATCTGCAGGAGGCACCTGAGGAAGAAGGCGCTAACCTGGGCCAGGGACACCGAGTTTAAGTAGAGAACAAGCCCGGGAGGTGGTGGGAGCCACCTAGGGAACCCTCCAGTGCAGCCCTGGTGAAAGCCTCACCGCTTCGGGGCTGCCTGCTTGTGAAGCGTGCGGACAGACCCCTCAACTCCTCGGCCCCAACAAAGGCCTTTTGTTGCAGCGCCGCGGCGGGCCTCAGGAAAGGCTCCACCGGCCCGCACTGGGCGCTTGCCCTGACTTCCAGGGAGGCCGCGGCCCGCGTTCGAGCACTCACCACTCGCCACTCCCACACAGCAGCAGCAGCAACAGCAGCAGCAGCAGCCGCCGCCGCTGCGCCATGGGCAGCTACCCTTGCCCTCCCCAAGGGCGGGCCTCACCGCGCGGCGAGGAAAGGAACTGGGCGGCCTCTTCATGATGATGATGATACTGTTGCTGCTGATGCTGCTGCTGATGATGATGCTGCTGCCGCCGCTGCTGCTGCTGCCGCCGCCGCTGCTGCTGCTGCCGCCGCCGCCTCCCCGGGCCCGCCACAGCCAGACCACCCTTAGCAGAGACTACCCCTCTCCTGCCCCCCAAAAACCGTGAGAGCCCCGGACGCGAGAGCGACGCGCGCGCGCACACTCCAACTCCAATTCAAACTCCCCCTCCCCCTCCCCTTGTCTCACTCCCAAAATGGCGCCGCTCCGAGCCGCAATCCTCTGCGCGCACACGCCTCACAAGATCGGCGGCGCGACCCTGTGAACGTCCAGGGCTGAGCTTCCCAGCCGCTACCGAGGGTGCGATCCCTCCCTGCTGGCGGGAACCCCCTTGCCGTGACGTCACGGGAACAATCCCGAACATTCCGCGCGGGGGCTACAGGGGAATCCCCAGTGCACGCACCGCCTGCTGAAGTCCCTGGCGCCGCCGTAATTAACCGTGCGGCGGGGCAGCTCTACAACGTTACTCTTACCGGCACTAGCAGATACTCAGGAGAACAGTCTTAGGAGAAGGTGGGCACTCGGGAGGTAGCGGCAGCCTCGGCTAGCAGTATAAGCCGCTGCGGCCCGGGCTGAGCACTGTATTGCTGAAACGGGTCACCGAGACGCGGGCCCAGGGCGTGGTCGTACAAACCAGCCTGGGCGGGCGCCGCGAGGCCCTAGCTGGCCGCTGGAAGGGCCGTGTGCAGCGCATGGCCAGGTGTCGGCACCTCTGCGGGCCTCTAACTGTGGGTATGGGCAGGAACGGCCAATGAGTGTGACCCCGATTCCACAGGCTTTGAGAGCAACGCTGCCCCCGTGAGCGAGGTGCATAGGCAGTGGGGGTATAGCAGGATTGCAGCTGCAGGCAGAGCAGAGACCAAAGGTCATCTGCACCTCAGTGATGCTGAGCAGAGCTTGTAAATGTAACAGAAATAAATCACGGCGCTAGCAAGGCCTAAAGAGAGTAAAAGAGTCTATAACCACCATTCAACAACAACAAAAAAAAGGCATCTTCAGTGAAATGATAAAAACAGCTTCAACTTATATTAAACATATTTCCACTCTTACATTTGTATGTGCAGTCATTCAACATATGTCTTTTTGAAAGAAATATGATGGATTTTTGCAGCCTGGGAATTAAATTTCTGAACTAACATTTCACAATTTTGAAATCTTATTTCCATTGCAAGTCAAATTATTTTGCAGTTAATTACATGAAAAATTAAATATACAAAATTATGTCTAAATATCATTAAAAAGGGTACTGGCAAATGTTTTTAGAGCCTACATTTAATTCTGGATTTTCTTTCATTAGCAGTTTCCTCTATGAAATTTAAATTATTGTAGGAATTACAGAACCACAGAATGGTTGAGGTTGGAAGAGACCTCTGGAGATCATCTAGTCTAACCCACCTGCTAAAGCAGGTACACCTAGAGCAGATCACACAGGAATGTGTCCAGGCAGGTTTTGAATGTCTCCAGAGAAAGAGACTGCACAAGCTCTCTAGGCAGCCTGTTCCAGTGCTCTGTCACCCTCAGGGTAAAGAAGTTTCTCCTCATGTTTAAATGGAACCTCCTGTGCTTCAGTCTGTGCTCATTGCCCCTCATCCTATAGTTGGGCACCACTGAAAAGAGTCTGGTCCCATCCTCTTGACACCTACCCTTGAGATATTTATAAGCATAAATAAGATCCCGTCTCAGCTTTCTCTTTCCCAGGCTGAACAGACCCAGCTCTCTCAGTCTCTCCTCATAAGAAAGATGCTCTAGATCCCTAATAATCTTTGTAGCCCGCCACTAGACTCTCGCCAGTAATTCCTTGTCCTGGACACAGTACTCCAGATGTGGCCTCACCAGGGCAGAGTAGAGGGGAAGGAGAACCTCCCTTGACCTGCTGGTCACACTTTTCCTAATACACCCTAGGTACCATTGGCCTTCTTGGCTACTAAGGCACATTGCTGACTCTTGGTCAACCTGTTGTCAACTAGAACTCTCAGGTCCTTCTCTGCAATGCTGCTTTCCAGCAGGTTGACCCCTAACCTGTACTGGTGCCTGGGATTATTCCTCCCCAGGTGCAGGACCCTGCACTTGCCATTGTTGAATTTCATCAGATTCTTCTCTGCCCAGTTCTCTAGTCTGTCCAGATCTTGCTGAATTTCCCTCTCGAGCTTAGCAAATTACTCACTTTTAATGCATTGGCACTGTCAATGGGCAGTCATTGAGACTCAAGAAATCTATCTTCACCCATGTCCTCATGAAATCGGGCCTTTGGATCCTCATTAAATTGTCAGTAGACAATCATTAAATCTTTGCAAAATCATCTCTGTCATGCATCCCCATCAGAGGGAGGTACTGGGTCATAGCCTGCTGCAATCTAGGAGAACTCAAAGGGTCTTTCTTTAGAATTGCTATTTATAGGGTCACAAGATCATTGACTTTAGTCAGTAAATTTCCACTCTGGACACACTTAGGATGAGGTAATTTCTGGTGGTTTCCACCATTTGTCTACATCCAGAACTTTTCAGATCTTAAAGTTCTGGTACCATCTTGCTCAGGACACAGTCCAGGTAGCAGGTATGTTAGGTTGCCAGCAGTGAGTGACTGTTGCTACCTTTCTCAGGCAGAAGGGGGGTCTTTTCCCATATGGTAGGAACTTCAATAGCTCTAAGAGAGTGCCTTAGTGCTTTGACTCACCACACTTGCATAATGGGAATTGTTCTCCCTGATATGCTTGGCTTGCCTGGGTATCGAGGCAGCCCAGGGGACACTGCAACAAACACAGAACCCCATGCTCCTTTGAGGGCCCAGCTTTCCCCAGGAAAAGCTTCTTGCTTAGAGAAAGCAGCTTTCTGATTGTCGTGGTCAGCACATCTCTGCACACTGAAATGTGACTTCACTTGCAATATAACTGAAAACAACTGTTAGCCAACTATGCTTAGAAAAACAGATGACCCAGTACCTCCTCTGTATGCCTTACTGTTAGGCAAGGAGGAGTGTAGGAGTTTTTTTTAAAGAAAGGTTATGTGTGTGATTAAATCGTAAAAAATTAGTAGCATGATGAGAAACAATTTCTCCTAAGTATGGTATTACACATTGCTAATTTCATTTTATAGCATCAGCAGATGTGTCACATTGTATGAAGGAAAAAACATTGTGCTTTTCAGTGTCTCTTAGAATATTTGAAACACATACATAATAGCTGTCATAATTTGAAAAATATTTGCAAGAAACTTACTTTTACTTAGTAATGAGTACTTGTGTTATGAGAGTGTTTAACCTATTTCATTTGAGTCAATTTATAATAATTAGCAAGTTTATTAAAAGTATCATCATTATCTTCCAAAAAGTTCACAGAGAAACAAACGTTTATATTCTGCACATGTGGAAACTAAGGCACAGAAAAGTTAAAAAACTCAGCCAAAGTCTAAGGGCCAGGATTTCTGGCAGAAGTGAAAGTCAAAACAAGACAATTCTGATTTGAAGCTATTGCATCATCTTCGTAGACTGAAGTTTGTATTTCAGGTATTTAAAATTCTGAGTTATTTTCCACTTATTTACAAATACCAAGAGTTTCTTATAGCAACATGCAAAAATGCCACTATATAAGAGTATAAGTATTATGTTGGGTGAGTGGTCCAGTAGGAAGGAACCATATCTCTATGTGGAATAATTACTGAAAGAGCAAATTATTGAAACTAATTGTCAAGGATACACTTGTTGAGAATAAATCTATATCCACATCTTCAGCATATAAGGCAGCTGTGCAGAGGGGAAGAAATCTACTCTGTATGATTTCACCCCCCCCACACACCTGGCCTGTATTCTTGATTGGTAGTGACTGAGGAAGCTCAGTGTAGTATCAATGGGGGGGGGGGGGGGGGGGGTGTGCGCAGAGTGATATGAAGGTATCATGGCCAGGCCCTGTTAACAAGGCACAGGTACAATAACCAGATGGTGTAGCTGCTGTCAGTTTTGAAGATAAGGTATAGCTGCTGTCGATTAAAAAGGATAAATGTTAATTTCCATCCAAAATGCTAGTTACTGAGCCAGAAATTTGTTGAGGCAAATACTGTTCTTCGGACCAACTCTTACAGACATCTTTCCTAAAAAATGTGTTTCTGCAAAGTTTCTCAGCAGTGCGACATGTGGCACAGGTTAATTTACTCTTTCTCAGAGCAACAGCAGAATAAATTAAATAGTATAGAGCTCTGTTACTTAAGTACCTAAACTAGCTTGGGATCTCTGCACTGTCTGCAAACCCAATTTAGGATGCATCCAAATAAACTGTTTACTTCAGGATACAGCCTTTAGCCTCCTGAATTCTCAGGATGGGACACAGTCTGGGACACTATTGCAACTGAGTGTCACTGTGACACACACCACCCCTCCAGCAGATCAATTTCAATATATCAAGTATGGCAGACAGTATTTCGGCTAGAAGCAGAAACATGTAATTCCAAAATTAAAAGCATGAATCTTTATAGCCTGGGATCAAACTAAAAATGGCCAGATTCCCACTTCCTATGTACGAGGACAAAAAATACCACTAAAAAAATGGAATAGATATTACTTTATACATAAAACGCCTCAACTTTTAGATACAATATCCACTGCAAAGTAAATTTAACTTTCTCTGTTTAACCCTCAGCAGGCAATCAATAACATAAGGTTTGAAGGTGAAATAAATAACTTACACTATTTCTATGGATAAACAACGTTTAATCCAATTCCTTGTATTCCTTAAACATGTGTTCATTAGAGCATAAGCAAAACAGCGCTGGGTGCACGAGGGATTCACTCCACCCAACACACACACCTTTTAACAATAAGAAGTGTGCTTAAATACAGTAAGGTATTACATATTCATAATAACCCCAGGAACGCCTATACATATTCATAACCTTTTCCCACTTCTTATTAAAATGAGTCTCAGATAACCATTTCCATAGTCTCCTCCTTGACCCTCCCCTGTTGCGCCTGCGCAGTGTCACTTGGTGATTTTGAGGAGGGGTCTTTGGATGAAGGCTCCTTCAGCTTCGTCACAGTGAACTTTTTACCTTTGGCTCATTATGATGAATTGGCTGGAACCCAAGCTGCCAAGTCGACCTAAATCAGACTGGCACCCCCTTTTTGCTGTGAATCTTGGCTATCTTGTCTCCTCAAGGTTACAGCTGGTGCTGTAAAACTTCTTATCTCGGCATTCGATGAGGTTCTGTTTTTTTCTTAACACAATTGGTTACATACAGCTCTAAACTAGACATTCATTATGTGGCTTAAAGTGTTAGTTCATTAGTAGGCCCTTATTATGTGGTTGGTTAACTCTTAAAATGTTAGTTCCCTCTATCAATATAACTTCATAAACAAGTTTCATAACTTTTTACATAGAACTTAACCACCTTTTCCTTTTTCCAGGTTCAGAGCCTCATTTGGTTATATCTGTTAACTTTAAACATCTTAGCATGAATCACAACTGCATTTCTCACAAAGGCTTTGACATTTTGTTTCCTGCTTTAGACACTTAGGATGTAAGGTGTTAGCATAACTGCTAGCCCTCCTCCACATCAGCATCTAGGAAGGGGCTCAATACGGAGTGAAGTGCAGGTCACACAACCGGGTACCACTCGGTCGTGGGCTAACATTTCCGCACAGTATTCCCAGCCCCGGAACAGGACTGCAAGTCTCGGCAGTCACAGTCAAGCTGATTCAGACGGGCAGGGCGTGGCATAGCACCGAAGACAGGGAGTGTCCGAGTTATCTGGGCTCCAACCAGCCTTAGGGCCCCTGGGGCAGCACGGTGAGGGCCCCAGCGACTCCCGTTCTCCTCGCCCAAGGACAGGCAATCTCTGCTGATCGAGGCTTCCCCGAACGGCCGGGGCCGCGGCCCTCAGGCCTAGGCTTTGCGGCGAGCGCCAAGCGCCCTCTCCGGATGGGGCAGGACCAGGCGGGAAACCGCGGCGCCGCTGGAGGCGGAGTCCCGATACTACCTCCTCCGGCCCGGCCCGGTCCTGTCGGCTCCTCCCTCTCTGGCCGGAGCTCGCCGGCTGCCATTGGCTTAGCGGCCCCATCCGGGCACTCGGCGCAGCGCTGTTGCTCAGCCCGATCATCCCAATATGGCGGAGGTGAGCGGGGAAGGCGGGCTGGGGCGTTGGGGTTCGGCCGGTTCCTCGCGGGGCCTCACCATCACCGTAAGGCGCTTCTGAGGTGGCGTGGGGCGGCCGGCAGCACCGGGGCAGTGGGAGCCTGCGCGGCTAGGCTGCACGGCGGGTGCCGGCTTTGCGGTCCGCCGGCGGCCGACAAGCTGCGGCCGACAAGCTGCGGCCGACAAGCTGCGGCCGACAAGCTGCGGCCGACAAGCTGCGGCCGACAAGCTGCGGCCGACAAGCTGCGGCCGACAAGCTGCGGCCGACAAGCTGCGGCCGGGCGCGGAGTGGGGCGCGGCCGCCGCAACCGTGCCCCGGGCGATAGAGAAACGCCCGGCGGGAGGGAGGAGGAACGAGCCCTGCGCTGGGAGCGGGGAAGAGGCGGCTTGTCCGGCACCCTCTGCTGCTGCCTAACCCTGTCATGTTCTGTTGGGGCCGGAGGGAGTGGGAGCGCTGGACCAGGCGCGGCTCCTGGGGGGGGCTTCTTCCAGGGAGGAGAAAAGAAGAACGGCAGAGCGAGTGAGGGAAGGAGGGATGGGAGAGGGTGAATGGGATGGTGGGGCGAGCAGGGCGGGGGCCGGGGGTGAGGCTGGTGAGGAGCGCGGAGAGGCGGAAAGTGGGGGGAGGATGGCGGAGTAAGGGGGCAGCTCTGGAGGTGCAGGAGATGGGACGTGAAATGGAGACCCCCTACTTGCTGTGTGACTGGAGTGAACCCGCGTTTCACTCTCTCCCCGCAGGCTTCCGTTGGGAGTTCGAGCCCAGGTTCGTCCTGCTCACCTCCTGTCCCGGCACCTAGCCTACTGCCTACACGTCGCTCTCTCCTTCCTGCTCCTTCCCAAAGTTACCTCGTGTTGCCTAGTAGCTTTCCTAACGCTTCATGTTCGCGTAACTAACTGCCTGCCTGATTTTTAAGAGAAGGAGATATGCACTGTGGAGTTCTTCCCTTAACTCTGGTCGCAGTTAGTAATTGGCTGCTTGGAACCCAAAATGCAAACGAAGTTTTGTAGCACTTTTAAGTCGGCATCTCAGTAAAGCCATGTAGCATGGAGAGAGACCACTTCTCTTGTTTCTGATAACTGCAGGCTTGTGTAAATTTTTGACTTTTTGATAATATCAGAAAAAGTTTAAAATCATAGTTATATGTAATTGTTAAGGCTTTAACTGCTGTTAAGGTTCTTTGGTGTACTTTACACAAATAAGCATATTTAACATCAGCAGGGCTACTCGTCAAGAAGTATTTGGGGAGTGCATTTGCTTCTGTGTAACTGCTTTCAGCATTGGCTGTTTTTAATCTTTTTTTTAATTACTTTTATTAAATATATTGAGCTTATATTATTTGAAAATGGTTTTAAATATTTTAAATGAGATATTAAGTGTTTAGAGCTACTAAAGAAGTGGGACTTATATCTATCTAAAGTCTGTGAGTAGAATAGAAAATTTGTAGCTGTTTCCTTCAAAACCTACAAAGAAGTTCTTATGTGGAAATAACTTTTATTAAATCTTTGCAATTCTTGGCTTACAAGCAGCAACAGGGCACTAGTGTGTAAGACCTAGAAGGGGAAACCAAAAGTGAAAGAGAAATATCCTAATCTGTTTCTTTTCTTCATCCTGAAAGCCTTAAGAAAGTGAACATTGATATGCAAAGATGTTTTGTTCTTCAATAATTTTCATTGTAGAAGACTGTGCTGGTTTGACTGAAAGCGAGTTAATTTTCCTCATGCAGTTAGAGACTTCCTTTTCACAGCTAGCACGGTTGTTGTTTTGATTTAGTTTGAGAACAAGAAGATAACACCCCAGGACAGAGCTAATGTTTTTCTTCAAGTAACTTTCCAGTGTCTTTGAGTTGGAACAAAGAGAATGTAAGAGCTTGCAGTTATTTTAGTTGTTGTCTGGGAGCCAAGGTCTTCCTGAGCTTTCACAGGTGTGAGGCAGCTAGGAAGGGGGGCATAGATGGGGCAGACCTTGGCTGATATCCAGAATGATCAATAAGAATATTGCATGTCATTAGCATCATATTTAAGGAGAGTTGGGTTTTTCTGGTTGGGGAGGCAGAGACCTGTTCTGGTTCTGCTCCATTTTGGTTGATTTCCATTCAGGAGTTTCCTTTAGTTTGGCCTTTTGCCATTCTGCCATTTTGCAGAGGCCTCTGGGCCTTTCTGCCTTTTTCTCTCTTCCCCTGGGATTGGCTGTTTGGGACCAGAGTGGTCTCTTTCTGGGACTGGCTGCTCGGTGTGGACGGAGTTAATGAGGAATTGCATTGAGTATCTTTTATATTCTATTTTCTATTTTATATATATGTATATTAGTAGTATATTAGTATTATTTTGTTATTTTATTAAATTGTGTTTATCTCAATCTATGAGTTTCTCCCTTCCCTTTCAATTATCCCCTATTTTGGGGTGGAGGGATGGGGATTGAGCAAGCAGCTATCATGGTTTGAATTGCTAGCTCAGGTTAAACTGTGACAAACACTGACTTTGTAGTGCAGAATGCTTGCATCTTTCAAACTTGTTGAATATAATGATGACCTTTCTAACAGTACTTTTTGATGATTTATGAGTATCCTTTTGAGTAATGAAAAAGTGTGTTAGACCACAGAGCTGTCACAATGACTTTTTAATTAATGTGATTCATTAGAAGCATTTTGTTATTTCTGGTATATTTTCCTCTATTTCTTGAAACTCTGCTGTGTTCTTCCATTTTAGATTGAGTGCTAAGAATTAGTTTTAATAAAAGATCTGTGAGGCTAAACTAATCTGAAGCAAGTTTTGCTGCTTATTTTGCTGTTAGTAGGAAGCTGATTCACAACCAAAGTTAGCAGGTTACTAGTGAATACTGTTAGTTACCATGTAAATCATATAAATAGAATCAGTGTCTTGCTGCATCTGAAGTATTGTGATGTGGACTTTATACCTTGATAATTTCAGTGATGTCTTGAACATTTTTTTTTTTTTTTATTATTCAGTAAAGTATTAATTTGGGATTGTACTTTCTGAAACTTTGTTTCAGTAGTTTAGATACTTCTCCAAAGTACTTTGTATTGCAAGACGGAAAACTGCACCTGTTACTTACAAGTATGAAAAGGGAAGACCAGCTGAAATAGCTCAGTTTGTTAGGTAGTTAGGAATTTGTTCCAGTTATTCCATTGAGAGTTCTGATCCTGTATGTGAAAATTCATGCAACTTTTTTTTTTTTTTTCTGTGATGTAATTTCATATGTTGGTAGAGAGAGAAAAAAAAGACTCAAATTAGGGTTTTTTGATAGTTGGCTCTTTATCGTCTGAGGATCATGACTTTGACCCTTCTGCTGAAATGCTGGTGCATGATTATGATGATGAGGGAACTCTTGAAGAAGAGGAGGAAATGATGGAAGAAAGCAAAAATTTCAGCTCTGAAATTGAAGATTTAGAAAAGGTAAGAGTGACTTGCTCTCTTCTAAATGTCCATATATCTTGTACCTTTTTTAGTGAAAATAACACTCAGCCTGTTCTTTAGTTTGTGTTGTATAATGTGGTTTCCTGCAAAATGCTTTTGCAGTTTGTTTTAAAAAAAGCAAAACAAAACAAAAAAACCATATTTGGTTAGGATATAGCAGTGCTTCCTCACAAAAAAGCTGAACTTATTTTCTCAAATATATTAGTGATAAGTTCAGTTTCTTCTTTTTCATTTAATAAACCTTTCACTTTGGAAAAATAAATTACTGAAGCAGGTTTTAGAGTCCTGTCATCCAATATCACTTATCACTTCTAAGTTTTATAAGATGGAAATAAGTTGAAATTATACATTTTTGCATGCTATTAAGTGACAGCTAGCTGTGTTTCATTATGTTGGTCAGATTTTGTTTTTCCAATCTGGAAACACAGTCCTGTTTTAGACATGATGGATCACATTCATTTGCTACATAAATTGTAGTTCTATGTCTCGGTTTAATCAGTTTGGCATTTGGTGGGTGTACAAAATGATCAGCGTGCTCTTTGACTTTTCCTGTTCCTTTTTATTCTCTAATTACATGGTTTTTCTATTTACACCTCTTGTTTGTCTGTGGCAGTGCATCACCCATTTTAAACACCTGCTGAATGCTGAACATCCACAAACTGATGCTGCTTGCATTATCATTCAGTGACCCATTTAGATCACTCAGCATAACTGCAGATTTTGGTCAACAGAGTTCCAGGAAAGTGTAGTTTTTAGCATTAAATATGAGACAGTGTTTTTGTAGTCCATGTAAAACCAAATTTTATAAATGTAGAGTTGACAGTGTTTATACTCCTGTTTGTTGTTGCTGTTTGTTGGGTTTTTTGCGGGTGTGTTGTTGTGTTTTTGTGTGTGTTTTTTGTTTTGTTTTGTTTTTGTTCCTGTCTTTACAATTACATTTTTGCTGATTATGAACTTGCAATAATACCAAGCAGCTTGCCAAGTCTGGTGGTTAAAATGGAGAACCACTCATCTTAAACACTTCATTTACTTTATGTCCCAATCCTGGAAAGACTTGGACATGAGTTTGCATTTACCTATTGTGAAAAGTCTTTGCAGGACTAAGACTAAAGAAAACAAGTATTTTAATCAGTGTACAAGTTTAACAAGAAATTTTAATGGTAATATAACTTTTAAAGATATAAATATTGGAAAATATTTGTAATTTGATTACTTGAATCAGGTAACTAAAAAAAAACTTGACAGTTTGTTGTTTTATTAATTATGTTAGGATACAAGTATGATGATATTTAGTAAAATAATTTGATCAAAAGCTGTTGGAAAAAACAAGTTATAAACCAAGCCTTTCTTGATTTTTGGCTTCTATATCATTAGCTGTCTTTCTCCTATTACCTTCTTTACCAGTTTCGGTTGGGATAGAGTTAAATTTCTTCATAGTAGTATGTGGGGCTATGTTTTGGATTTATGCTGAAAATAGTGTTGATAACACACTTTTAGTTACTGGTGAGCAGTGCTTATACAGCATCAAGGCCTTTTCTGCTCCTCACAGTGCCCTGCTGCTTCAGGACTGGTTGGGCAATGGTTGTTGGTGAGCAATTGTTTTCATTTTCATCGCTTGTATTTCTTGGGTTTTACTTCCTCTCTTTTTTATTTTTTTTTCTCTCTTACTTACAGTTAAAAAAAAAATATTTTTTTCTAATTATTAAACTGTTTTTATCTTAACCCACAACTTTCTTTTTCACTTTTACCCTTCTGATTCTCCCACCCATCCCACTTGGGGGGGGACACTGAGCGAGTGATTGTGTGGTGTTTAGTTGTGGGCCAGGATTAAGCCTTGACAGTCCTTTTTGTCACCCAATGCAAGGCACGAAGGGTTTGAGATAATAACAATTTGACCAGAACATATTAGAAGGAATTTATATCTGTTAACAGTTGCCAGTCATTATATTGATTCATCTGTTCTTGATATTAGTTTATCTGATCTGTGCCCTGCTCCTTTTTTTGCTGTAAATCTTAAAGGCTGGTTTTGGCTTCTACAGTTTGCTGTGCTTTGTAGTGCTTAGTGATGTTTTGCTTGGGAGATTTATTATTAAAACACTGGCCTTGAGCTTAATCTGGTATTTGGGCTCTGTACTGAAGCCATTACTGTACTTTGGGTACCATTGCATGGAGACAGTTAACAATTATATTTCTTCCTCTGAGAGGTTTTTTTGTGGAGGAAATACAGAATGGCACCTTCATTACTGTTTTCTGTGATGTTTTCTCACTTGTTACAACAACTCTTTGGTATCTTGAACAATCTTGAGTAGTCAGAATACTTCTACTGGTATTTCTTAGAAATGTTTTGGTTTTTTTAAGCTTTTCTAAGCTTAGAAATATGACCCAGGCCCTGCAGCAGTGTGGTTATGGGTGGCAAGGCATGTGGGGAGAATATGGGCAGGTATCTAGAAAGCTTCTTATCTCCAGTGGTCTGGAACTTCACTCCTGAACAAATGTGGAATCCTGATGAAGTGATAGAATGTTTGGAGAAAAAAAAAATATGCCGTGGCTATTCCAAAGAGGTACAATTTATCACACTGTGCTGAGACCTGGCCTGCACCTACCAAACACTGCTCAAAACTATTCAGCACCCTTAAGGAGAAGAGAGGGTCTCTGGGTCTGAAAACATACTAACAGACACTGTGGCTAAACCAGAGACCCAGCATTCAACTGTATCAGTCACCTTTAACTAAAAAGAAAAACTGGAAATGGAAGTGAACTCATTTAGTAAGGGATGAAGAAGCTTCTCCTAAGAGGGAGCAGGAGAGAAAATCAGAAGAGGCAGCCTGTTCTGCAGCAGAGTAGTCACAAGAACAGGAAGAGGGACTGATATCATAAATGAGACAGAAACCACCAGATCCCTATCCTGAAATGAGCCGCAAGATATGCGGAAAGATTTCAGCCATCAACCAGGTGAGCAAATGCTCAGCTGGTTACTCTGATGCTGGGATATTGGGGCCAATAGTCAGGAATTAGAGGGTAAGGAAGCCCAGCAGCTGGGATCCCTTGCTAGGGATAAGACCATTGACAAAGGGATCGGAAAAGGGCAGGAGTTTTCAGTCTTTGGCAGTGACTCTTGTCAAGTGTGAAGGACGGGTATCCCTTCAAGGAAGAACTTGTAATTCCCAAAGTGTGACCGGGGGAGGACATGAAGTGAGATAGTGAACATACCTGGAGACTTGAAGCTTGGGTACAGGAACCGCAAGAAAAAGACAACAGCCAAAAAGCATCCATCCAGGAGAATTACTGCTCCAGTGTCTGTTGGGCAGAGTAGAAGGGCTGATAGTACTTTTGACCCTGATGAAGGAACTTGTGGTTTGCAGTTACAAAAATAATGAAGACTCTGACCAGGAAGAAGGGCACTACTTTGTCCAGATGGAGGAAAGGGGCAACCAAGCTTATTTGACTGTGTGGGTTTGATGGCATGGCACATCAGCCACACAGGAGTATAAAGCTGTGGTGGACACTGGTACACCGTGTACTCTAATACCATGAGATTACAAAGGGGCAGAATCCATCCATATTTCTATAGTGACAGGAGGATCCCAAGAACTGTGTTGGAGGCTCAGGTAAGCCTAACTGGGAATGAGTGGCAAAAGCATCCTATTGCGAGAGGTCTGGAGGCTCCATATATTCTTGGCATAGACTACCTCAGGAGAGGGTACTTCAAGGACCTGAAAGGGTACTGGTGGGCTTTTGGCCTTGAGTATGGAGAACATTAAACAGCTGTCTAGCTTGCCTGCTCTCAGAGGATTCATCTGTGGTGGAGATGCTGCAAGTTAAAGAACAGCAGGTGCCAAATGCTATTGTGACAGTGCACCAGCAACAATATCGCACCAATCGAGACTCCCTGTAGTCATAAAATATATTGTGTGGAAGATAGGAAGAAAGGATAAAAAGTTGCTATATTGGTTTACTTTTGTGATATTTTGCACACTTGCAGCTGTAACTACATGGGACTAAAGTCTTCCAAGTTTTTCTGTGTTTGTTTCTTGTAGGGGGATTGTTAGTGTTTCTAATATATCTTCTGTCTTGAAGAAATATAGGCATATCGTTTTCTACAGTATGAATCAGATAGGGAGCAAATTTTTAATGATTACTCTTTAGTTTCATCCAGTAAATGTTTTTCTTCAGTACCTTGATGGGACTTCATTATATGCCAAGAGACGTGGTTATGAATTATTTCAGTCCTGTGCTTGAAAATATTTTAGATATTTAATCAAGATTGCTGCTTTCAGTTAAGTTTTTTTTGTTTGTTTTTCACTTTTGCCTTTCAAAATATGTCTTATCCTTTTAGGTCTGAACTGTTTACAAGTATTTGGCAATATGTTGAAATGTTTGTAAATCTTGTATTAGGAAGGAAACATGCCATTGGAAGATTTACTGGCATTCTATGGCTATGACCCTGCGATTCCAGTTATGGCCAGTTCCAGTGCAGATAGCTCTCCAAGTGAACTTGCAGATGAACTTCCAGATATGACTCTAGATAAAGTAAGTCAGAACTATTTTCCCCTGTATTATGGTTTGAAAGCAGAAATCCAGGTGACCTTAAATTACATTTCACTATCTCTTGATGTTACAAAATACATATCTTCGTCAATTTGAATATACAGTTAAGAGTTAATGTACTTGTGGTGGACTTGGCAGTGTTAGGTTTACAGTTGGGCTCGTTGATATCAAAGGTCTTTTCCAACCTAAATGATTTTATGATTTTGTGATTCTACTCTGAATTATTTTTCCAAGGATATTGAGGATCTGAATCTAATTATAATTATCACGCTTACACATGCATAGCAACTTTAGTGACCTATATTACTACAAATGAGTAAGTTAATGGTTCTTCTAAAACACATCCAAAGAATTTTAAATAGAGAAGTGGGATTTTTCTGAAAAGATCTGTATTTTAATTTAATGTATGCAATGTCCAGAAATAATAATTCTGGCTTCCAACATACATGTTGTGTATCAAACCTTTGTGGATAACTTTAAAAAGTACTCTTGAATGCTTTGGAATGTTCATTTTGAATGCATATAATTTGGAAATGTCTCAACTTCAAGGGGTGATGGAGAGATTGTTTTATATGCAGTGACTCTATATGTTGCATTGTTGAAGGTAAAAAAAATGAAACTTCAGTTTTTGTGCTTTGCAGGCTAACTTTGAATTCTGAAAATCTAATCTGATTTTTGGCTATAAGGCATATGCAGCTCTTAGTTTGTATTATAAAATCTGTAGGTAGTAAATATGTGTCTCTTTTTTTACATTCTGTAAGTATGATGAAATGATAAACTCCACAGAAAGCAGAGCATAATGATGGCTCTACGCATCTGATTCTTATTAGGAGTCATGATTGTGCTAAGGCTACAGAAATGTTGTCTAAATACAGTTCTTTCCCTCCTTAAACTCTGTACAGAGGGGTTCAAACAGGTCTGCTAGTGGAGGAAGTATCCCTCCCCCCCCCTCATTTTTTTTTTTGTGTGTGTGATTTGGGAAGATAATGTTATCTGTATTATATCTGTCTATATTATAGTAATATCTGTAAGTCTTCTCAGCAAAAGTCTACAAAAAAGTACCTGACTGTTGTGTGTTGTGGTGGTTTGGTTTTTGTTGTGGTGTGTTTTTTTCGTTAGTGTTTTGGTTTGGGTTTTTTGTGGTTTTTTTTTTTTTTTTTTTTTTTCTGTGGGTGGGTAGGTTTTTGTGTGTGTGTGTGGTTTTTTTTTTTTAATTCCCAGAGTTTAAGGGGTGGCAGTCTGTTAAAGCTTTAGTATATCTGTGATGTGAAGAATGACAGAATTCTAAAGATTTCCACTGGCATTTTTTTTTTTATTGGAAGCAGTTGGATATTTGATCTGATATTTGATACTTGCAGAGATTAATACTTGTGCATTTATTTTAACAGAAGACATGGAAGAAATAAACCCCTGTATTCAATTGTGAAATGAATGGTTTTATTTGTTCTGAGATTTAGGAGGAGCAAACTAGCTTTTTAATCGAGATGATGGTCTGCTAAAATTACTTACGATAAAATAATTCATTTTAATGGGACTTAATTTGCTGAATCTAAATGCTCACCAGTTTATACTTAATAGTTAGTCTGAGCTTTTTTATTTTAATGATACAGGAGGAAATAGCTAAAGACCTCTTGTCGGGTGATGATGAAGAAACACAGTCCTCTGCTGATGACTTGACACCATCAGTTACTTCGCATGAGGCTACTGACTTCTTTCCTCGGCCATTAAGATGTAGGAAACCTAATTTTATAATAGTACTCAAAAAGTCTTAGCACTATATATAGATTCCTAGTTTAAAATATCAAAATTGCAGAGTAGTGCTGACTTTACCAGGAATTGAGAAACAGTGCTTTGCAGGATGTTGTACATGAATGTTGTCTTTGGTATAATTGATTATCTGAAAGACTGATATTTAGTACTGAGCTCAAAGGACAAGTACCATGAATTTTACTGCAAATACAGTATCTTTTCATAATGAATAGTAAATGTGTTGTGGAATAATCTTTGTAATTTTCAATATGTTAGTGAATGACATTAATATGTAAACATTCTTTTAAATTAGTATTTCTCTATTAAAATTTTTGCTGCTGCTTTTAAGACAGTGACTTCTTCATTCAGCCTGTGGATGTGAACTGGAAGGAGGTTTCTTTGTGTTTATTTCCCTTCATACATTCAACAGTTTTCTATAGGACTTCATGAGCCAAAGTGGTTTTATATGGAATGGGGCCTATGAACCCATGACCACCAAAATTTCACTGCCCATGGTGCTATTATAGGAAAGATCTGAGAACCGGTGGTTCAGTTATCCAATGTGGATAAGATATTCCTCATTGCTCCAATTCTGGTACACCAGTGAACAAATGAACTACAATAGGCAATATGGAGGATTTTTATCAATTTTAATTTGGCAAGTATCTTGAACTGTTTCTGGGGGATTTAATCTGTCTAGAGAAGGAGGATGATAAAGGGGATGTGCTTTCTTGGTCATCAGCAGTTGTAGCCCTTTGCATGCTGCTGATTGTGTAATGTAAGACATTTGTATTGAGAGAGAGATACGAAAATATTAAAAATTATAATGTACTTTTCTATCAGAATATTGCTTTTTCTCTATTAGAACTTTTGATCGGTCACTTAAAAATTGAGTATCCATCATTTTGAGGAGGGAAATGTCAGTTTTCTGTGCTGTTGATAGTTTAATTTTTTTTTTTTTTTCTGATCCCTGTCCATTTATTTAAGATAACGTTCAATTTTAAGATAAACATGTCTAACATAGGCTATTTTATTAAATTTGGATTAATTGGAAAAAATAATTGCATATTATTATCCAGGCCTGTTGTTTCATGTTAGCTTCTTGCCTGCTACTTCTAACAGCAGAAAGAGAGAGACTGGTGATTGTAGTAATGACTACAGAAGAGGAGCCTCAGTCCATACAGTCTTGAATATTGTCTCTGATGTTCACGATTCTGTTTAGTTGTGATGAAGCTAAAATTGGAACCCTATTTACGAGCATGTTTTACTGAGAACTGAGAATACGAAATAGCTTTAATCTTATCAGACCTATGGTTTCCATTCTGCCAGGGATAAAATAAAAAATCGAATTACTTCAGAACCCAGTATCGCAGCATTACAGATTCTAAAATGAGTTATTTTGTGGAGTACTGTGTTTGAATTATTTTGAGTACTCTGCTGGTTTTCTTCCTAAGAAAAAAAAGAGGAATAAGCAGTCTTTTGCTGTCTTTTGCTTATTCTGTGTATATCTACTATATCTTCATTTTGAGGCAGCCTGGTTTAAAGGAATGTTTTAAATGTCCATTAAAACTTCTGATGAAAGGCTTTAGTAGGTAATAAAGGCTTGCCTTCAAGTTGATTTTCTTTGTGATTAACCTGAGGCTAAGTCATAGCCCTGGAAGTTTTCTGTTGTTTTTTTTTTTTTTTTCTCATACCTTTTCTATAAGGTATAAGCCTTTACTGAAGAAAAATGACCCGAGTTCCTTTTGACTGTTAGAAATATAGTAAATTTTCTCAGTTGCAGTGATAAATGTTTCAGTTCTGCAGTATACAAGTACCAGTGATTTCTGACTTCATGCTAGTTTGATAGAAATGTAAATCAATATACTCACGCTGAGTGTCACCCAGAATAAAAGCAGGGGCTCCTTCCAAAAGTAAAGAATATCTTGTAGTTTTGTGTTTGAACTGAAAATTCTTTGTAGTTAAAACCTAACTTCTTTGTGTCTGAAGCAAACGCTATGTGTGATGGAGATAAGGAATCAGATGGTGAAGATGTAGAGGCAGACAATGGTAATTCATCTGAAGATTTGAGAAAGGTAATAACTATCTTAAAAAAAAGTTAAGAAAAACTTTACTATTAAGAAAAATACATTCAGATTTACAGTACATATCTAAAATAGTACCTTTATTCTGGAATTCTCTGTGAAATGCCATGTTAATGGAATTTGTAATGCTTCCATGTACAAAATATTAATACCTTTCTCTTGTGATTTTTGTTACATCTTCAGGAGATAATGATTGGTTCACAGTATCAAGCTGAAATTCCACCTTACCTTGGCAGATACATTGATAATGAAAAGGGTAAGTTCATCTGACTGTTTTACTTTTTATCTTTTGTTTATATATAGCGGTTAATGGGAAAATGTTATTTAAATTTATAAGATTAATTTAATGGCTTAGTTAAAGTCTCAGAGGCCTTAAAACCCAAAGAAACAAAACCTAGTCAACTGAAGTAACACAACAGCATAATTATATCTCAGAAGTGTGATTCTACAACTTTGAGAGGAGATTTTCAAGAACGCATAGGAGGTTGGGTTACAGTGTTAATTCTGAAGTATCTAGTAAAATTAGGAGGCAACAAACTGTGGTTCAAGAAGGAAATATTTTCATCAGAGTACCATAACTGAGCTATGAGCATGTAAGAGTTTACATTGAAGATATTCAAAACGGTATTTACTTGGGTTTTTTGGAAAGCACAACAGTGTGGATTATAAAATGCATATGAAAAACAAAGCAATAAAATATTTTAAAGTTTTGTAGCATGAGTATGTGTAGGTCTTGACACACCTTGTCTTTTAAACCCCACCCCCAGTGTTTTAAGTATGATGTTATTTCTGTGTAAATTTAGGTTAAAAGCTGCAATTGTGCTAGAGTAGAAAATATAACTTATTAGAGTTTTATTTGGTATCTTTAGAAACCTTCACTATGAGAAAAGTATAGCACATATAGCTGTGGATTTCAAAAAGCAAATATTGAAAGTAATTTCACAGAATCACAGACTGTTAGGGATTGGAAGGGACCTTGAAAGATCATCTAGTCCAATCCCCCTGCCGGAGCAGGAGCACATAGATGAGGTTGCACAGGAAGGTGTCAAGGCAGGTCTTGAATGCTTTATGCTTTTTCTTTAAGTTACTAATGTTTGAACTGTAACATTTCATGGGAATATTATTCTACTGATATATTTAGAGTCTTTTCACTGTTACCAACTGCTTTTTAAAGAATGATCCTTTGCAACAGAGAACAAGAATGTTTAGTATGGATGGAACCTGAAATATTAGCAAGTGAATGTTTCTTGTGTTGCTTAAGAGACCTAGGTAAGTTTTCTGTTTTCTAAGATTCACAGAATCACAGAATGTTAGGGATTGGAAGGGATCTCAAAAGATCATCTAGTCCAGTCCCCCTGCTGGAGCAGGAACACCTAGATGAGGTTACACAGGAAGGCATCCAGGCGGATTTTGAATGTCTCCAGAGTAGGAGACTCCACAACCTCCCTGGACAGCCTATTCCAGTGTTCTGTCACCCTCACTGAGAAGAAGTTTCTTCTCAAATTTAAGTGGAACCTCTTGTGTTCCAGTTTGAACCCATTACCCCTTGTCCTATCATTGGTTATCACCGAGAAGAGCCTTGCTCCATCCTCGTGACACCCTTTATATATTTGTAAACATTAATGAGGTCATCCCTCAGTCTCCTCTTCTCCAAACTAAAGAGCCCCAGCTCCCTCAGCCTTTCCTCATAAGGGAGATGCCCCACTCCCTTAATCATCTTTGTTGCCCTGTGCTGGACTCTCTCCAGCAGTTCCCTGTCCTTCTTGAACTGAGGGGCCCAGAAATGGACACAATATTCCAAATGTGGTCTCACCAGGGCAGAGTAGAGGGGAAGGAGAACCTCTCTCGACCTGCTAACCTACTAACCACCCCCCTTCTAAATACACCCCAGGGTGCCATTGGCCTTCCTGGCCACAAGGGCACAGTGCTGGCTCATGGTCATCCTGCTGTCCACCAGGACCCCAGGTCCCTTTCCCCTACACTGCTCTCTAATAGGTCATTCCCCAACTTATACTGGAACCTGAGGTTGTTCCTACCCAGATGCAAGACTCTACGCTTTCCCTTGTTATAGTTCATTAAATTTTTCCCTGCCCAGCTCTCCAGCCTATCCAGGTCTCGCTGGATGGCAGCACAGCCTTCTGGCGTGTCAGCCACTCCTCCCAGCTTGGTGTCATCAGCAAACTTGCTGATAGTACACTGTTCCCTCATCCAAATCATTGATGAATATGTTGAATAGTACTGGTCCCAGTACTGACCCTTGAGGCACTCCACTAGATACAGGCCTCCAACTAGACTCTGCCCCATTGACCATGACTCTCTGGCTTCTTCCCTTCAGCCAGTTTGCAGTCCACCTCACTACCCAATCATCCAGACCACACTCCCTCAGTTTAGCTCTACGGATGCTATGGGAGACTGTGTCAAATGCCTTACTCAAGTCAAGGTAGACCACATCCATCCCTCTGCCATCATCCATCCATTTTGTTATGTCCTCATAAAAGTCAATGAGGTTGGTCAAGCACGACTTCCCCTTGGTGAAGCCATGTTGACTGCCCCTAATGACCCTCTTATCCCTGATATGCCTGATAAGCATGATGCTTACTGGTTGTAAGAAATGAAAGAGTAAGAACCAAGTTTATCTGGATAGTCTTTTCACTATTTACGTATCTTGACTTCTCCTTGGCTGAGAACTAGAGAAGGGCCAATAACCAGAGGATGATCAGGAAGGTGTTAATCTGACAACTTTCTCTGGATTGAGCTGGTGCTAGAAAGAACCAGTGAGAGTAATGTCCGCTGGCATGGCCAAGAGCAAAGAGGTAGCTCCCAGATGGGAGAGACTGAGGAGCTCCTCTTGAGAATATCAGGCATGGACTCTAGCAAGAAGCACTGTATTGTCTTGGTTGATAATGTAGGTTGAAGCTGTGTCAGCAGTGCTTGGAGAGGTTGGATCTGGCTGTACGGGTGGAGGATTCTGTGAAATCCTCTTCTGTAGTCTCCGAAGAGCTTGTGATGGCAAATGGGTTTACATTTCTTCTATGTAGTCCCAGCTATTGGAATTGTGCTAGAAGACAGTTCTGCTCTTCTATAAACCTTACACTTGTAACACATCTGTTTGAAAGCTTTCTTTGTTCTTAAGTCATAACAGAACCTTCAAAGGAGATGTAATTTTATTCCTCACCTTAGCTTAATCTTCTTTCCTGCAGTTTTATGAGAGATTTGAGTCTTCTACTGTAACTGCCATAATGATTGTGTGTATTTGAGTTTAATAACTCTAATTCTGTATTGCCAAGAGAGTACATGAAGCATTATGGGTAATGTTAATCACATCTGTTGATCAGAGTAAAGGATTTACATTTTAATCTAGAATTTAAATGTATGCACAGACAAAGGTTCAGGCCAACTCTTGTTGTTGTTCCATTATCATTCGAATAAGCTACTTAAGAGGAACATAGGTGATTTCAGTATACTATGTAGGAAGACTGTACATCCTGATTGCTTGTAAAATATGGAACATACAAGTTCTTAACAGCATTCAGTTGTTAGTGAATGGAAAAAGAAATTACCACATTGAGACCTAGATTTCCATTCTGTTAAGTAAGTTTTGGCACATTTTAGGCAAAAATGACCAGTTAGCTGCTGCCTCTTCTTTTTATATATGTAATATTCGAAATATTAAAGGAATATCCTGCACTCTTAATGTAAACTATAGCTTATTTGCTGAAAACAGCTGAATAAGACTGAGTGGTTTTGCTAGTTTGTTTATATGCATAATTTGACTTGAATCATCTAGCTGTCAACAAGCTGTTCCTCTGTAAAGACTGTCTCAAGAGTTCAGTCCCTTATCCTCATGGAACCTGAATCTCTTTGTCATACCGCACTGTGTAATCTGTCTCTTAACTGAGGCTTTTGGGAGAAAAAGTGAGCTGCAATTTATAAGTGGCACAATGGTGCTTGATTTGATTACTTGTGTATTCCTATTCTTTGTCTTTGTGAAATAACCTTTTATGTTATAGCCTTAAAAATGTCATATCTGGCATTGATGGATTTCTGTTTTAACAGCCTATGAAAATGAAGATAATTTACTTTGGAAACCTGATGTGATCTCAGAAAGTAAAGTTAAAGAATACCTTTTTGAAACCTCCTTAAGAACAGGAAGTGAGAACATGATTGGCAGAATTCCTGAAGGACTACATACACGGGACAATGAACAAGTATGTTTTAGATTCTCTTTCATTTGCGACACATAGCTTTTTAATGAATATTTGTTCTCTTTCTGTGCCTTGTGTTATAAAGGCAGCAATATTCAATATTAGATATTATTGGAGTCAGGATCTTATTTGTAATGTTAAGCACATGTTTAAAATTATGAGCATTTGAATGTTGGCAGTGTTGTGATCTGTAATCACAGAAGGGTTGGGGTTGGAAGGGACCTCTGGAGATCATCTAGTCCAAGCCACCTGCTAAAGCAGGTTCACTGATTGCCATGCTGTTGACAAATCCAGCTTGTCTAATAATTGCATATAATGTTTTACATTTGCTTAATTAAACCTTGCCTCAACTTTTGGATGGTTTTGCTTTTGGTTGTTATTGTAAAATTTTCATCTTGTATAAAGATAAATCCTCTTTTTCTTTTTTTTTTTTTACATTAGATATGCTCACTGAAAGGCTAGTTTCAGAAGTTTAGATTGGATATTTGCAAACATTAACTCTTTGTAAAGATGACTTCTATTTTATAGGCGCTATATGAACTTCTCAAAAGTAGCCATAATGTTGAAGCAGCAATTGAGAGATACTGCTCAAATGGAAAGGCATCTCTGGGTAAGAGAGAGTACTTGTTTTTTAAGACGTGTGTTTGGAGGGGAAAAACAATAAAAAAAAGAAGTTGTATAGAAAAACCTTGAGTAAAAATCAGGTTGACAAGCATATCACTTTCTATGATGTCTTCAACACAGGTATAATCTGATTGTTGGCCAGATGGAAGTTTCTGCTAGAGAAGTTTACAATTTGTATGAAGTTTGCAGGATCAGCTTTTACATCTTTTCTTCCCTTCTTTTCTTCATTGCTGTTTTAAGAATGGCACAGACTGAAAAGGATGGAGGAGTGATGATTTTGCTCCCATAAGGCAGTTCCCACCTACATTACAGTACTTTTTTGAGATCATGATCAATGATAATCTGATGACATACCAGAATCAGGAGAACATAGCTGGCTATGTAAGTGAGCCCCACTCTCTTCATTACTGCACTAACATTGTGCTATGTCAACCCCAAACTCGTTCTACCATACAGTTCTATATGTCTTTGGTAGAGGGTAGAGAGATTGGCTTGAATTTACAGTGGAAAATGAGCTACTGTTGTTTGTCCCTAACTTGATTACTCCCCTAAATAAAAATCAGAGCTTAAAATGGAGCAAGGATGGTTCTTTGTCCTGTATTTTAACATGTGTTGCATAAAGCAGAAATGGTCTATGAGCCCTGGTAGAAGTTAGTGTGGGGTCCTGGTCTGATTTCAGGCTTGGGAAGGTTTTGAAGTGATCCCAAGAGTGAGATTAAGATACAAATGAGGTGAGATGCTGCTGAACTATTTATTTTATTTTTATGCCTGAGGACAGAGTGATAGAATAAGTGGAAAAAGTTAGGAGGAAAATTAAGCACATATGCAAGAAGCAAGATAAGCCAAGGATCCAAAGACTGTCTTTCATTGGCCAGCTCTCAGGTCCTGGTGATGGATGGCTCACTCTAAGATGTCAGGTCCTTGTTGGGGAGGGGCAAAAAAGGTCTTTGGTGATTAGGTTTTTATTGCAGTTGGTGGGGGGCTGTCATGGTTTAAGGCAAGGCAGCAACAAAATGTGGCAGATGGTCCCTGTTAACCTCTTACCTCCCACCACCCCTTTCCTTTAAATTGGAAAGATAAGGAAGATAAAGAGGAAGGAAGAGAGACTTAGACTTCAAGTTGGAAGGTTTTAAAGGGTTCTACTAATGCTACTAATAAATAGAAAAAATATACAAAGTATACAAAACCAATCTTGACTGCTCAATGTGGAGCTGGTGTGGCTCCAGCTGGTGCAGGCCAGGCCCCTGGAAGTCATGGGCAGGACTTCACAGCAAACCGGAAACCCGTTGCAGGGATTACAGGGCCTGATGCCTATAGAGCACAGGCAGATGGACAATGTCCACTCTAGATGCCAGCAATGGTCAAAGAGAGCTTGACCCTCATGATGGATCTCTTATATAGGGGGTGTGATGATTATGGGATGTGAAAAAGGTAGTAGGTATGCGCTGGGTAGAGACTTGAACAGGAACAGCAGCATTGGGTCACCTCCTCAGAGAGTGACAATCATACAGCAGTATAACTAGTCATTATGTAGGGTTCTAACAGGTATTATGCAACTAAGCAAAAATTATCACTGTCGATTACTGTCGATATCTATCACTGTCGATATCCTCAGGTTCCTTCCGTTCCAGTGATCTGCAGGTTCCACTTCTTTCTTGGCAAGTACCGAACAAAAGGTCATCGGGTCGCAGGGCTAGCTTCTTTTGAAGTTCCACCTGTCTCATTTGTTATCCATAGTTCACCAGTCTAGCATAGAAATCAGCAACCCTAAGAATAGCATTTATCAATGTCTTAACTAAGGGTACAAAGCAAGCATAAGGTAACCACGCTCATGGTTCTAGGTAAGAACTATACAGGGGACAAGCTGAGACTTGCAGCCTTAGCAGCACATCTTATAACACTGATATAGGCCTAAAATCCTAATTTCCTACAACAGTTCCCCATTTTCTCTTTAAAATTTCCCAATTTACTGATAACGATAATAAAGCTTCTGTTGATTCAAGAGATTACAGCAACAATTACAAAACATTAACATACGTTGAATCAAAACAAAAATGATCACAAAGACAATTACAATGACAATGACAATCATCAAAATCTTCTTCACTAACATTCCGAGATCAGGAAACCAGGAACTCATCCATTGCCACAGGTCTGCAACACCCCAGTTAGTGTCATCTTGTTGAATTTGCTGCATAACATGACTAACTTCCTAGATTTTATCCACTTCAGTAATCAGTTGCTTACTCTGATCGATATACATACAGCAACTGGAGTTTAGCATGGTACAGACACCTCCTTGCAAAGCTAGCAAAATGTCTAAGGCCATTCGATTCTGTAAAACAATCTGAGATAGGTTACGCAATTCTTGAATTTCTGGTGTCACTCCTTGATACCAATGCATATAATTTCTGATCTGAGTAAAACTGTTTTGCAGATAGAGCAAGTACTGTGTTACTGCCTCGTCCCCTTCCAGGAGGGCAGTTTTGGCAGACATAAAGGTAAATGGTACTGCCAAAACTAGCCCGAACAAAACTTCAGCAGGGCTGAGTTTAGTAGTAGCATGAGGAGTTGTACGAAGATCCCATAAAACAAGCGGTAATGCCTCAGGCCATTTGAGACCTGTGTCTGCAGTGACTTTTGCCAAACGATATTTAATAGTGCGATTCATCCACTCTACCTATCCAGAAGATTGTGGATGGTAGGGCATGTGAAAGGCAGCCTGTATATCAAGAGCAACATAAACTTGCATTAGAACAGCAGCAGTAAAGTACAGTCCCCTATCAGAATCAATAATTTCAGGGATACCGTACCTCGGAATGATATCACGAAGCAGGATCTTAACCACAATTTTCAAATCGTTCTTGCAAGTAGGAAAGGCTTCCACCCAGTGCGAAAGTTGATCAACAATAACAAGAATGTACTTATATCCCACAGAAGGGGGGAGTTCTGTGAAATCAATTTGCAGTTTCTGGAAAGGAAAGTAAGCAGGCGGCTGCTTGCCAGGGACTGTTGTGACCTTTGTGACCCCATATTTCTTGCAAAGAGTACAAGAGCCAGTCAGGTGTTTTGCAGCACTGTAAACTCCAGGCACTGCCCACAACTGTTGGATTTTAGAGGCTACAGCTTCAGGCCCCCCATGAGTACGATCGTGAATCCAGTGAGTTAGAGGAAGGACATACCTCATAGGCAATAAGGGTTTATCACCTAGTTTCCAGATGCCGTCCTGTTGCGTTGCTTCCCAGCGTTTCCATTTGTTGAGCTCTTCTTCATCCAGTTCATCATAAAGGGCAGGACCAACAGGAAAAGGAAGAAGGGTAGCAACCACAGTCGTAGCAGGAGATACATTGCGGACTGCTGCTGCTCTCGCCGCGGAGTCGGCCAAGGCGTTGCCATGAGCGAAAGAATCAAGGCGTTTAGTATGAGCAGGAATGTAAATAACAGCAATTTCTCGCGGTTCCTGGATAGCGAGCAGCAAATCATGAATTAATTGTCCATGAGCAATAGTACGACCGGCGGAGGTCAAAAAACCACGTTCCTTCCAAAGTGCACCAACAGAATGACAAATGCCAGAAGCGTACTTTAGAGTCTGTATAGATATTAACTCGAAGACCTTTAGCAAAGGTTGCAGCACAAGTCAAGGCAATTAGTTCTGCGGCTTGTGCTCCAAGTGCTGGAGAGAGAGGTTCAGCAAAAAGTACGCAATTTTCAGTGGCAACAGCAAAACCAGTAAAACGCTTACCATGCGGATAGTAACTTGATCCGTCTGTGAACAGGTTAAGGTCAGGGTGGGCAAGAGGAACATCTTGCAAATCTTCTTTGGTTTTAGAATAAGTGGTGACAAATAGCACACAGTCGTGTGGGTCATTGGAAAGGTACACCTCAGGTAGAAGGGTGGATGGATTTAAGGGTTTTGACTGTTTTAAAGAGATATTATCAGTCAGTAACAGGATGGCTTCGTATCGATGTGTGCACTGCGGTGAGAGAGACTTGGTAGCATATCGGGTTAGTAAAAGTTCAACTTCATGAAGCATGGCAACAATCAATTTGTGACCCAGAACAAGTGGGCGAACTTTTTCCGCTAACTCCACAGCTGCTGCTACTGACCTAAGGCAATGTGGTGACCCTTTGATAACTGGGTCAAGAGCAACTGAGTAATAACCCACAGGTCTTTCATAGGGTCCATGAGGTTGTACTAGGACCCCCTTTGCAATGCCACCCTTCTCGGTAGCATACAAAGTGAAAGGTTTAGAGTAATTTGGCAGGCCTAAAGCTGGGGCTGTGACTAAGGCTTGCTTCAAAGATGCAAAGGCATCGGACAATTCTGGCGTCCAGACAATTGGCTCTGGAGCTTTGTCCTTTGTAGTTTCAATAAGTGGTCTAGCTAGTTCGCTAAACCCTAAAATCCATGGTCGACAGAACCCAGCTTGGCCAAGGAAAGCTCTCATTTGTTTTTTAGTAACAGGTGGTGTAATTTGAAGAATAGTGTTGATTCTGTCGGGATCAATCTTTTGAACTCCTCCTGCTAAAACAAAGCCCAGATATTTTACCTCTGGTTTACAGAATTGTAACTTAGCTAATGAGGCATGATGACCCTTATGATATAGTCGAATGCAAAGGTGCTCTGTATCAATTGCACAGGCCTCCCGAGTTCGGCTAGCAACAAGTAAATCATCAACATATTGAATCAGTGCAGATTTGTTTGGCAATTCAATATCTTGGAGATCATATTTGAGAATTTGTGAAAACAAGGTAGGGGAAGCAGTAAAGCCTTGAGGGAGCCGAGTCCAAGTCAATTGGCGACCTTCCCAAGTGAAGGCAAACAAAGGTTGGCTTTCTTCTGCTACAGGTATGCTAAAGAAAGCTCCTGTCAGATCTGAAACAGTGTACCAGTGCACCCAAGATGGAATCTCAGTTAAAATTAAACTTGGATCTGGTACAACTGGGTGCGGAGCTTCAACATAATCGTTGATAGCCCGTAAATCTTGTACAAAACAGTACTCAGGATCTCCATCCTCATCTAGTTGATTTTTACTTACTGGAAGAATTGGGGTATTAAATGGACTCATAACAGGTTTTAGAATCCCTTCATCGAGAAAGGTTTGAATTTGTTTTCGCAAACTCGGTAATGCAACAGCTGGTATTGGATATTGCTTAATAGCAGGAGGGGGACCACCTTTAGTTTTAATAACAACCGGCAGCGCAGACTTCAAAAGACCAATATCTTTAGTTGTACGACTCCAAAGTCCAGAAGGCACATTCCGCAATTCCCACGGAATGGCCACTTCTTTCTTCGGAGTATGATCTAGAGTGAAAACACTTCCAATAAAAATCAATTTAGCTTTACCTTTACCATAGGTTAATTGAATGCCAAACTCTTGTAAGAGATCTCGTCCCAGCAAAGAAGTTGGTGCCCCCGGTGCAACAATAAAGCGAGCCCATGTAACTTTATCGCCTAAAGTAACAGGGAGTGGTTTAGAGATGTGGTTAAGCATGGTTGAGCACAGAGCCTGTAACACCCTTGATAGCAATCATTTCCTGCAATGTTTGTGGCACATCAAAGTTGAGAAGCGAGAGTGTAGCCCCAGTATCTACTAAGAAAGAGACTGATTTTCCATTAACATCAGCTAAGACATGGCCTGTAGAGGAAATTTCTAAGGTCATTATGCAATGCTTACTGAGAGTAGCTACGACGATATGGAGGCGGCGGAGCAGAAGGGGCGTCAGTAATACCACCAAGTTGACAACCAGCAGTGGCAGCAGGTGCAGGTAGAGTAGCTCCTGGTTGATATTGGGGTCGCAACGGGCATTCACGTTGCACGTGTCTTAAATTACCACACCAAAAACAGGTTAATTGTGTTGCGTCATTCGTAGGGTTGGTAACAGCAGGGTTTGTAACAGGGAAAGAACCCCCCATGGGTGGAAAGGAACTTCCCATCCCGATTCCTCTGCCGAGGAGTCCCCGGCCCCGAGGGAAGCGAGCTCGGAATACCCCTCGGACTCCTCGGGGATACCCACGTCCCCGAGTTGCAGAAACCCCCTGAGCTATGGCTACAGCTAGTAAGTTCATATCTTCCTGTCTTTCTCTCTGATACCGTCTACGTTCGACCTCACGTTCTTTCTCCTGCCAAAGGCGCTCAGCCTCCCTTTCTAACTGTAGCTTAAGTTGTTGCTCTTCTGTATGGCCGTTATACACAAAATTAGCAACAGAGAGAACTTTTTGTAAATTCTCTGCTTGCCAGCCAGGTATATGTTTTTGAAAATGTTTTCAAATATCAGGGGCTGACTGATTGACAAAAATGCTAATAGCCAATGGTTCCTGAAAATTATCTTCGGTCATTCCTCCATACTGTATTAAAGCTTTTCTTAAGCGGTGCCAAAAGTCTCCCGGGTGTTCATCAGGAGCCTGTTGGCACTCTGTAACTTTTGACCAATTTGTCACTTTTTCATCACACTTTTGAATTGCTTCAATCAGATTATCAATTGCAACTAAATAGGTAGCTTTTTGGTCCTCCTCATGTAAGTTCCAATTTGGATCTTGTTCCAGCCAGGGATTACATCCCTGTGTCTGTTCAGCCAATTCTTTATCTTTAGCCAGGATCTTTTGTTTTTCCTCATGTGTAAATAATTCGGACAAAAGTGTTTGCATATCATTCCAGCTGGGAGAGTAATCTCGGGCAATAGTTCGAATTATTTTAGAGCATTGCTCCGCATCATCACGGAGTCACAGCATTTTATCATACCAGAGTAAAAGATCACCAGGTTTCCAGGGGTAATGTGTAGTTACCCTGAGAAGCGGTGGCTGGTTGCCAGCAGTACTACGACCAGCTCTAGGATTAGCCACATAGGATAAAGTCATAGGGAAAATACCTGCAGATGAATCAGTTTTGGACTTAGAATTGTCACTTATTTTATCATCCAGATAAGCAAGTAATTGGTGTTTATTCATGCTCTTCTGGAGTTGCTTTCATTTTTGTACATCAGCATAGTGAAACCACAAATACAAATAGTCCATTTGTTGGGGCTGGCGGTCCTCCAGGATTTTACGGAGAGACTGCAATTTAGTTTCTTCAAATGAGCCATAAATCGGCCACCGATCATCAAGGGAAGCCCCAGCCACTCTGCTTATAAAAGGCCAATCATCTTGGCAGAGGGCGATTAATCTTTTTATGTGCAACCCTGCGGTTCCTGACAACCTTCCCCAATTTGAAATCATTTCAGCCAAAGGCATATTTTTAGGAACTGAGGGCCCAGCCCCCATCCTTGTAAATATATTTAGAGACTTGAACTCTAATAAAAATATAAAGAAAAGAAACAAATCGGGAGAACAGGAGAGACTCAAACTCACCTGTCCCTGGCCAGGTCCCGTTGTTTCAGTTTGTGCTGCAGAGTCCCATCTGGGGTGCCAACTGAAAAAGGTAGTAGTTGGGCACTGGGTAGAGACTCGAACTCTTGTGGGTTACTCTGAGCAGTATTTATTGTAGAAGATTCACAGGAACAGCAGCGCTGGGTCACCTCCTCAGAGAGTGACAATCATACAGCAGTATAACTAGTCATTATATAGGGTTCTAACAGGTATTATGCAACTAAGCAAAACTTCATTGTCTATCACTGTCGATATCCTCAGGTTCCTTCCGTTCCAGTGATCTGCGGGTTCCACTTCTTTCTTGGCAAGTACCGAACGAAAGGTCATCGGGTTGCAGGGCTAGCTTCTTTTGAAGTTCCACCTGTCTCATTTGTTATCCATAGTTCACCAGTCTAGCATAGAAATCAGCAACCCTAAGAGCATTTATCAATGTCTTAAGTAAGGGTACAAAACAAGCATAAGGTAACCACGCTCATGGTTCTGGGTAAGGACTATACAGGGGACAAGCTGAGACTTGCAGCCTTAGCAGCACAGCTTATAACACTGATATAGGCCTAAAATCCTAATTTACTATTTTCCTACAACAGGATGGAATACTTAATTGGTCAGTTCTAGTCACCTGTTCCATCCACCCCTCCTCAAACACACCCCTCACAGTGGAACATGGGAAAACTTACAGTCTGTCTTGGCTACCGTAGTAATAAATCTAAACCTGAACGTCTTCAGCATTCCGTTGGTCTTCTTATCAGCACCAAGTACAGCCTCCGAGGAAAAATATGCAGGCTAAAACTCAGAAAAGTACAGCCACCTAGAAGAACTTAGCTGAAAGAAAAATCACTAAAAGAGAACCACTCTTGTTTTTAACAAAACCAGGACATTCTACCCCTTATTCCATACCATTTGAGTCATACCCAAATCACTACTGCTTTCTGCCTGTCTTCAAATGTATGTACACATAAAAATATGTATATCACTAGTTCATGAGTGCGGGTCTCTATCAGAGCAGTCTCTCTTGAGGCAGGAGAGATGATGTGCAATCTGGTGCAGTTCGTGTCCAGGAATTGTCAGAGATGTCAATCTCAGGAATGTTACTGGACACCACTTGATGAGGTTAGCTCAGGGTTCATCACCACCACTGCATCAACCTGAAAGACACTTATGGAACACTGTTAGTGTCATGCAGCAATTCCCATCAAACAGTTTGAAATTGAGTATTCTCACCCAGAATCACATCTCCTTGAGATACGCATCGGACTTCACCATCCTTCAGCATCACCCACCAAGTACATCCAGGCCCTTGAGCAAAAACAATCCCATGAATGGGTCTGCCTTTGCCCAAAGCAGGAACAATCCAGACAGCTTTTCCTAACATGTTCCTTCCATGCACCACAGGGACTTTATCCCCTTCTGTTGTATGTAAAAGCTCTTGACTGAGCAGGGCCAGCTTGATTGATTGATCCCCTGGTGTTAACTAACCAGATGGCTTGTGCCAAATTCTTCTCCCAATTTTTAAAAGCTCCACCTCCTATTGCCTTCAGAGTAGTTTTTAACAAACCATTGTATTGCTCAATCTTCCCAGAGGCTGGTGCATGATAGGGGATATGATATATCCATTCAATACTATGTTCTTTGGCCCAGTTGGTTATGAGACTACTTTTTAAATGAGTTCCATTGTCTGACTCAGTTCTTTCTGGAGTACCATGTTGCCACAGGACTTGCTTTTCAAGGCCCAGAATAGTGTTCCAGGCAGTGGCATGAGACACAGGATATGTTTCCAGCCATCCTGTGGTTGCTTCCACCATTGTAAGCACATAGTGCTTGCCTTGGCATGTTCTAGGGAGTATAATATAGTCAATCTGCCAAGCCTCCCCATATGTTTATTTTAACCACCTCCCCCCATACCACACAGGCTTTAACCTTTTGGCCTGCTTGATTGCAGCACAGGTTTCACAGTCATGGATAACCTGTGAAATAATGTCCATGGTTAAATCCACCCCTCGGTCCCAAGCCCATTTATATGTTGCATCCCTTCCTTGATGCCCTGAAGCATCATGGGCCCACCGAGCTAGAAAAAGTTCACCTTTATGCTGCTGGTCCAAATCCATCTCAGCTACTTTAATTTTAGCAGCCTGATCTGCTTGCTGATTGTCTTGATGTTCCTTAATGGCTTGACTTTTAGATACATGGGCATCCACATGCTGTACTTTTACAGTCAGGTTCTCTAGTTGAGCAGCAATGTCCTGCCACAATGGGGCAGCCCAAATAGGCTTGCCTCTGCGTTGCCAGTTATTTTGCTTCCACTGCTTTCACCACCCCCACAAGGCATTTGCCACCATCCATGAGCCAGTATGAAGTACTGGCCACTTTTCTCTTTCAGCAACGTCCAATGCCTACTGTATGGCTTTTACCTCTGCAAACTGGCTTGATTCACCTCATCCCTCATCAGTTTCTGTGACTTGTTGTGTAGGACTCCAGATTTCCACTTTTGATGTTTTCCTACAAGATGACAGGATCCATCAGTGAACAGGGCATACTGCTTTTCAGTCTCTGGTAATTCATTATATGGTGGGGCTTCCTCAGCACACATCACCTCCTCTTCAGGTGATGCTCCAAAATCTTTGCCTTCCAGCCAGTCTGTGATAATTTCTAAGATCCCTGGGGGATTAGGTTTCTGTATTTGAGCCCGCTGTGTGATTAATGCAATCCACTTACTCCATGTAGCTTCAGTTGCACGATGCGTGGAAGAAACCTTACCCTTGAACATCCAGCCTAGTACTGGTAATCAGGGCGCCAGGAGGAGCTGCGCTTCAGTACCAATCACTTCTGAAGCAGCTTGAACTCCTTCCTATGCTGCCAGTATCTCTTTCTCAGTTGGAGTATAATTGGTCTCTGAGCCTTTCTATCCTCTACTCTAAAATCCTAGAGATCAACCTTGAGTCTCACCTGGTGCCTTTTGCCAGAGGCTCCAGGTAGGATCATTGTTCCCAGCTGCAGTATAGAGCATGTTCTTAATACCTTGTCCTGTCCGGACTGGTCCAAGAGCTACTGCATGTACAATCTCTTGTTTAATTTGTTCAAAGACTTGTCGCTGCTCAGAGCCCCATTGAAAGTCACATTTCTTTCGAGTCACTTGATAAGGGGGGGGCGCACAATCTGGCTGTAATCTGGAATATGTATTTTCCAGAAGCCCACAACACCTAAGAAGGCTTGTGTTTCCTTTTTGCTAGTTGGTGGGGACATAGCTGTTATTTTGTTAATCACCTCTATCAGGATCTGGCGACACCCATCTTGCCATTTAATACCCAGAAACTGAATCTCTCAGGCAGGTCCCTTAACTTTACCTCTCTTTATGGCAAAACCAGCTTTCAAAAGAATTTAAATTATTCTTTCACCTTTTTGAAGACTTCTGCTGCTGTATCACCCCATACGATGATGTCATCAATGTATTGCAGATGTTCTGGAGCTTTACCTTGTTCCAGTGCAGTCTGGCTCAGTCCATGGCAGATAGTAGGGCTGTGTTTCCACCCCTGGGGCAGTCCATTCCAGGTATACTGGATACACCTCTAGGTAAAAGCAAACTGTGGCCTGCATTCTGCTGCTAAAGGAATACAGAAAAACGCATTAGCAATGTCAGTTGTGGCATACCACTTGGCTGCCTTTGATTCCAGTTCATATTGCAGTTCTAACATGTCTGGCACAGCAGCACTTAATGGTGGCATAATTTCATTTAGGCCACAATAATCTACAGTCAGTCTCCATTCTCCATTAGGCTTTGGCACACGCCAAATAGGACTATTGAAAGGTGAGCAAGTTTTACTGATCACTCCTTGATTCTCTAGGTGTCGGACCAGTTTATGAATGTGGACCAGGGAATCTCAGTTGGTGCTATATTGTCATCTGTGCACTGTTGTGGCAGCAGTCGGCACCTGTTGCTCTTCGACCTTAAGCAGTCCTACAACAGAAGGGTCATCAGAAAGACCAGGCAAAATAGACAGCTGTTTAATGTTCTCAGTCTCTACAGCTGCTATAGTAAAAGCCCATCGATGCCCTTTTGGGTCTTTAAAATACCCTTTCCTTAGGTGGTCTATACTGCATGGAGCATCTGGACCAGTCAAAACGGGATGCCTTTCCCACTGCTTTCCAGTTAGGCTCACTTCAGCCTCTAATACAGTCAATTCCTTAGATCTCCCAGTCACTCCTTCAATATTGACAGATACTGACCCTTTATGATTCGATGGCATCATTGTACACTGTGCACCACTGTCTACCAGGGCTTTATACTTGTGGTTCTGATGTATCAGGCTGCCGAATCCACACAGTCCAATAAATTCTGTTGTCATTGTCCCTCTCCTCCACCTGACTGGAGGCAGGGCCCCACTAATTCATGCTTTGCACAGTTTCTGGTAGGGAGACAAGAATCCCTCCTACTCTGGCTGGAAAGCCTCCCACTGGAAACTGGAGCAGCTTTTCTCTTGGGAGCTTTCTTTTTCAACTCATGTACTCATTCCTGTAGGTCAGCAGTGGGTTTTCCATGCCAATTACTCACATGTTCTCCCTGGTCACGCAGAAGAAACCATAATTCATTTCGTGACATGTTGCATTTCTCTCAGTCTGGTGCTGCAGAAGGGCGTGTTCTACTAATAGCTGTGGCTCGGGCTTGTGCATGTGACGAGTAGGATCTGTCCTCCCTCTTGGACAGTTTGTCACACAGTTTCTCCACAGCTGTGACACAGGCTTGTAGGGGAGAAGAAAGAGTATCTTCATACTGCCGCAACATGTCCGCTACTTCACCCACAGTTGATAGATCGTCTTCTGAAAGGGTGAGTAATCCTTTAGTGCGGGCATAAGATGGTGGTGTGCTCTGCACAAGCTTCCGCATTATACCTCGGGTACATGGCACTTCATCAGGATCTATAACTGTTAATGGGTTACTGTAAATTCTCTCTTGCACAGCCAGTTCTCTCAGATAACTAATACCTCTCTCCATAGTAGTCCATTTGGTTGGGCGGCATATGATATCATCTTTTAAAAGGTACCTGATTTTTACTGCTGACAAAATTCTTCTCCAGAGGCTTTGACTTCGTTTCTTTTTTGCAATTGCCTTATCAATGCCACCATCTCTGGTCAGCGATCCCAGTTGACTGGTTTCACTGCCATCTAAGTCCAAACTATTAGCCCCATTGTCCCAGCATCGAATGAGCCAAGTGACAATTGGATCGCCTTCATGACGGCTAAAGTCTTGTTTCATAGTCCTCAGCTCCTTCAGAGATAAGGAGGGTTCTATTAGCTCATCCTTTGATGGTCACTTTGTTTTAGAAGGACTCACTGGTTGCTTTCCTATAGAATCCAGGGGTAGCAGTGGAAGGAGTTTAGAAAGGGCTGTGGGAGGAGCTGTAGAAGGGCCCTCTGGTTGCTTTGCTGTAGAATGACCCTCTTCTTCCTCATCATAACCTTGTTCTATTCCAGAAACAACCTCTCCCTGCTTTGTTGTAGAAGGACCCTCTGCTTCCTCTCCCTGCTCTTCATCTTCCTTCATAACGGATTCCAGTCATGCTTTCTTTTGCTTCCTCTTTGTTGGGGCAACCAATACTGCTGAAGTCTGAATGGCCACATTACATGTTGTGGGGGTCTGAGTAGATGCAGAAACTGACATTGCAGTTGTAGTGGCTGCTCTGTCCAAATCAGGAACTGGAGTTGCTGCAGAGTCTGTGGAGGGGGGTGCAGTAGCTGTTACAGGCGTTTCAGTGACTGCAGTGTTTGTAGCTTTAAAAGTGGCAACTCCTGCCACAGAAGTTAGAATTGCTACAGTCCTCGTAAACAGTTTTATCAGCAGCAAAGACTGACACACGCGTTGCAGAGACCCAATAACACCAACAAGATTTGCTTAAAGGTCCAGGGATATTCAAAATTCCCCAAAGCATCTGTAATTTGCTCTAATGACACAGGCAGAGAATAGTTAAATAGCTCTCCTAAAAATCTCACTCCTGAAACTGAGAAAACAAAAGGCACAGGTCTCTTTAATTTCTTCTGCTTCTACCAGAGAATTCCAAAAATGCATATTCCTGAAGTATGATAACAATGAGTTGAGATACATCATGAACTTAACTAAAATCACATAAATCAGTGATACACAACCCAGGGCCACAGCTAAAATAACAAGTTCAACTCTACTTCCAAAAGTAATGTTCTGCACAAAAACATAAATAAGAAGAATTAACCCCAAAAAAGGCATTATTAAATCCAAATAGATTTGCAACAACATCCTTTAAAGTCAAAAACAAACTCAAACCACAGTCTGCTTTATGACCCGTAAAGCACACAGATCTAGCGTTTCCCAAAATTTCCTCCCACCAGAGGATTCAAACACAAGACTGCGTACATCAAAGCCTGATGCTCTCTCACTTACACTACCCGGTAAGCTGTTTACATTAATTGTCAGATACTGCTCATAGCCCATCTCAGTGAAAACCCCATCCCTGCTCCAGCACAATAAAATCTGTCACAATTTCTCATGCAATTCCAAGTCACGGCACCAATAGAACCTGTCACAGTTTCTCTTATCCTCGTATACACTCTCTCTCTCTCTCTGTACGGTCTCGTTCCCCATATGGGCCAGTAGTTAAATCTGTCACGGTTTAAGGCAAGGCAGCAATAAACCATGGCAGATGCTCCCTATTACCCCCTCACCTCCCACCACCCCTTTCCTTTAGATTGGAAAGATGATAGGAAAGATAAGGAGGAAGGAAGAGAGACTTCAAGTTGGAAGGCTTTAAAGGGTTCTACTAATGCTACTAATAAATAGAGAATATATAAAAAGTATACAAAACCAATCTTGAACGCTCAATGTGGAGTTGGCATCACTCCAGCAGCGGCAGAGCTGACGTGGCTCTAGGTGGTGCAGGCCAGGCCCCTGGAAGTCATGGGCAGGACTTCACAGCAAACTGGAACCTGGTTGCAGGGATTACAGGGCCTGAGGCCTATAGATCACAAGCAGACAGACAAGGTCCTTTCTAGATGCTGGCCATGGTTGAAGAGAGCTTGACCCTTGTGATCACCCTCTTATATAGGGGGTATGACAGTTATGGGATGGTATACTCAATTGGTAAATTTAAGTCACCTGTTCCATCCACCTGCCTTCAAACACCCCCCTCTCACAACAGAACATGGGAAAACTTATCAGTCTTTCTTGGCTACTGTAGTAATAAATCTAAACATGAAATTCTTCAGCATTTTGTTGCTGTTCTTATCAGCTCTTGAGTACAGCATCCGAGGAAAAATATGCAGGCTAAAACTCAGAAAAGTACAGCCACCTAGAAGAACTTAGGTGAAAGAAAAATCACTAAAAGAGCACTGGTCTTGTTTTTTAACAAAACCGGGATAATGGGCATTGCCTGAATGCACTGCAGACCTCGTCCCAGATGTTGGTGGCTGATATCACTTGAGCTTACACAAGCTTGCTTCAAGCATTCTTTGAATTTTAGCAATTCACAGTGATCATGCATTTTTTGCTTTAACTGACTGTATTTAAGCATTTACAGCAAGCCCAACAAGCAAGCAACGTAAGCGTTTCTGTCTTGTTCATCAGAACAAGCAGGTCTTGAGACAATAATTCATATTATTTCAGCAAGCAAGTTTTGAGACATTAATTTGCAACACCTCAGCCTTCCACACTCACACCGTGTGCTAAGAACCACCATTCCTCACAGTTGGTATATTCCAGACTCAGAACTGGATCCAAAGGGAATTTGAGTATTTACAAATTAGGTGCTGTGAAAGTTAAGTATTTAAGGTAAAGCTGAAGGGAACAATAAGGAATATGAGTGCTGCTTCGGAAAGCTCTCATACAAGAAGAGATTGTGTAGAGTTACAGGGCTGTATCCTTAGCCCTACACCTCTCTAAGATTTAGATTCTTGGTTTGGGATTGAAAAATACCTCTGCCCATTTGTGGGTCAGAGCCACAAATTCTGTCCTAAGGTCTAGTAGTTCCCCCCTAAGTCAGATGGCATTTATACCCTCATTAAAAATGGTAAAGGCTGATAACACTGTTAATGCTTGTAACCATTGTGCTATGATCTGCTCTACTCACTGAAGTTCACTGCTGTTCTCAAGATGAGAGTTAAAAATCCACACTTCTCAAGAGAAGTTCTTAACACTGGGACTATACGTGGCGATCTATTTTAAACTTGAGAACTCTGTAGTAAGGAGCGCAAAATTAATGGGGTGAGAAAGAAAGAAAGAAAATGGCCTTGTAGTGGAATGGTTATCACCTTCATCTGGGAGCAGAAAGGTCTTGGTTTCAGTGACTGCTTCCAGAAATGTTTTGAAATGTGTTTGTTGGTTGTTTTTTGTTTTGTTTTGTTTTGTTTTTTTTTCTTTTCTAATTGGCTTTAAAAGACAGCTGAACAGATCACCATTATGAATGTAAGATACCTGAAATATTCCTCCTCTATAGGCATAAATCCATAATCAAGAAGCAACAATACTTGAGACAAAACTGACCTACTCAAATAGTTTGAGCTACTTTGTTTTAAAACTTATTTTTAGTGATTTTTTTGGTTTTAATTTATAAAGCTAGAATTCAATTTTATCTTAAAGAGATTGTTCCTTCACTCTTTTTTTTTCCAATAGCCACTATTCTTTGTATCTGCAAGAAGAAATATTCAGAAAAATAATATCACTGATACCTCAGTGATGTTATCAAATCTTGTGGTTTTTTTGATGACAAACCTCTGAAGAAATAATAAATTAAGTCTTTTAAATGTCCTTTGCCCTCCAGGATAAAATATTTCAGAAATCAGACTCTTTTTTGAGTCTTTATAAACAAGAATGTTAGATTTCAGGTAGGATATCTGTACAGTAGAGGAAAGAACATGGGTCTAAATAACTGAAATATTGGGGTTTTTAGAGTGCATGCATTAGCAACACAAATATTTTATTCCCTGTAAAAGGTTAGTGAGTGAAAATAAGTTTATCATCCTACTTTTGCAATTGTTTAGAAGAGATGACGGCATGGACAGAAGAAGAATGCAGAAGCTTCGAACATGGACTTCTGATTTATGGAAAAGACTTTCATCTCATACAGAAAAATAAGGTTAGTATTTTACTGTTAAATGGAAGAATTGGTAGGTGATATGATGCTGAAAACTTGTAAAAGCAATGCATTTTTCAGAATCTGTGCAGGAGAGTGAAATAAGAACCAACTTATTTAAACCAGCTTGGCATTTTTGTGCTAATTTTACCTCCGATGTCATTGGAAAAGCTAGGTGTTGCAAGATGAGTCAGTGTACTCTCTCTGAAATCTACTAATGTATTCCACACCATATGGCATCATGCTTATCAATAAAACTAGGGGGTGAAGGTTGGCAAGGGCTGATGCTGCTTGGGTACTGACTGGGCATCGGTTGGTTGGTGGCGAGCAATTGTTTTCTTTTCCATCGCTTATTTTTCTTGGGGTTTATTTTTCTCTCTCTTTTTTTTAACCTTTTTTTTTTTAAAAAAAAAAAAAATCATTAAACTGTCTTTATCTCAATCCACAAGTTTTCTCACTTTTACCCTTTCAATTCTTACCCCCCCCCCCCCCCCCCCCCATCCCCTGGGGGAGAATGTGCAAGCATCTGTATGGTCCTTAGTTGCTGGCTGGGGTTAAACCACAAGTTTTTTTCTTTAGAAGACTGTTTTTTTGTTTTTCAGGTAAACTTTATAGGCTTGTTGTTCAACAACAGTCAGATAGTCCTGCTCAACACTTGGTTTAATCTGTTTTTTAGAGAAGTTCTGTTCTCTAACACTTTGCTGTGATAAATATTTGGGTGCTTCAGATTTTAAATGAACCTTACCAATAAACATTAATTCACCAGAGATACAAAGAAATAATTTAAAAATACTTTTCCGACATGCAACATAGCATGTGAATTGATATATCTGTGTCAAGGTTTGATTGCAGGGTGACAATAAATTGAGGCAGATGCTTTGTTAACCCCCAGGCCCCCTTTAGCCTCCCCTCCCCACTAAGTACAGGCAATTGGAAGGCAAAGAAGGACAGAGAGAAAGAGAGTTGGAAAAAAATTAAAAATGTTTTACTAATAAAATAGAGAAAATAATACAAAATATACAAAACCAATCTTGGAAGTCCCGGCAAAGATCAGCACTGCTCCAGCAGCAGCAGAGCCTGCACCCAGAAGTCCTGGATTGGACTCTGCAGCAAACCGGAACTGGATTCAGTCTATCACTAGGCCTCAGTTTGCAGGGATGACTCGCAAAGTTCTCCCCAGATGCCGGCCATAGTCGAAGAAGAGGAAAAAGGGACGAGATCCTCATGATCTTCCACTTTTATATTGAAGTATCACGTGAATGGGATGGAATACTTAGTTGGTCAGTTTTAGTCACCTGTTTCAGTTTGCTCCTTCTTGCCCCTCTTGCAGGATGTGCATCCTTATCAGCGACCTTGCATTCCATTGCTATGTCTACCAAAACATGTATCTAGCTTTCAGAAAAGTGCAGTTAGTAAGAAGACTTTAGCTGAAAGGAAAATTCACTAAAAGAGAAACTTGTCTTGTTTTTAACAAAACCAGGACAATCCATCACTATGGACCAGAATTTGTCTAAGTACCCTAAGTCTTTTTTGTTTCACTTCTCTTAGGTTATTGATTTGCTCAGCATTTTCCATCTTGAGAGAACCCATCTTATAGTTTAAAAAATTATTATATAGGTTATGAACTGAAATGCTTCAGATGTAGATATAGTTTCAACCTAGTTTAAGAACAAACAAAAAACCCCACTAATAATGAAATACAATAGAACAGATGTAATACTTACTTAGAATAGAATATTTCAGTTGGAGAGGACCCACAGCAATCATCTATTCCAACTGCCTGACCACTTCAAGGCTGACCAAATGTCAAAGCATGTTAGTAAAGGCATTGTCCAAATGCCTCTTAAACATTGACAGGCATGGGTCATTGACCCCCTCTCTAGGAAACCTGTTCCAGTGTTTGACCACCCTCTTGGTAGATCTCTTTTCAGGTCTCCTGATTTAATTGGTTTGTTCCAGATACTAGAACAGTAAAACTAGCAATATTGCAGGAATATAGGCACTGGGGAGGTGACAAAACATAATTATTTGCCGTTATTTTTGTCAATTCTTCTTGCCTTCTTTTAGGTAAGAACCAGAACAGTTGCTGAGTGTGTGGCTTTCTATTACATGTGGAAAAAGTCAGAACGTTATGATTACTTTGCTCAGCAAACAAGATTTGGAAAGAAGAGATATAATCATCATCCAGGAGTTACGTAAGTAAAATGTTATCGGAATATGTTTTTTGTTGCAAATCGTAAATGTAGAAGATTTTTTTTTTTTTTTCTTCCTGTCATTGCAGTGTAATGCTGCAGTGGCTATGGCAACTGAAATTAAACCCATCATCGTTTTTAGGCCTTGTTTTCCCATTAAATAACCCATGATGAATGCCATATTCTTTAAGGGACTACATGGATCGTTTGGTAGATGAAGCTGAAGCTCTTGGTGGAGCAGTACATTCTTCAGCCTTAACATCTAATACTCGAACAGAAACCATTCCTGATCAACAGCTAAGCATTCTGAACTCTATCACTGCCAGTGAGTTGACAGGTAAATCAAGGGGGGGGGGAGGGGGAAGACACACAACACAAACTTTTTGTTGTAACTGTATAAACAACTATTTCATTTACATTTTGTGTTATTTTTTTTTTTTCCAGCATTGACAAACAGTGTAGCTACAGTCTGCCATACTTCAGATGAGAACTGCCTGGGTGATGCCTTTCCTTCTATGGACAGCTTACCCCGAGCACCAGTTAATCATGTGCCTATTGGAACAGAAGAATTGCTTAACTTGCCTAGCAATGGTGAAACTGATTGTTTTAATTTATTTGAGACTGGCTTTTATCATTCAGAGCTAAACCCAATGAACATGTGCGGTGAGGAGACAGAAAGACCTGCAAAGAGATTGAAAATGGGAATTGCTGTCCCGGAATCTTTCATGAATGATATCTCTGTAAACAGCCTTGGTGTGGACTTTGAGAACCATGCACACCATATTACCAGTGCCAAAATGGCTGTTTCAGTGACTGACTTCAGCAGTCTGTCTGCAAATGAGACAAATGGTTTTATCAACACCCATGGTCTTCACCAACATACTGCCCTTCACTCAGAATGACTGTGGAAAACGAAAAAAAACAGTGGGTACTTTATGCAGTAGTAATAGTAAATTTGATGGGAGCTATCAGATTTGCTTAGTCTTTCACTGGAAGTTTGAACTTTGACATCAGTGATGTCTTTTTATGTATAGAACTATATCTTGATTTATCAAGAGTAATTCTGTTTTTCAGTCCATAAATGTGGAAATGTTTGGCAGAGTTTGGAACTAAGAGAACTCTTTGGTGCAGCTTTAAGCTCTGCTTAATTTTTTTTTTAAAGCCTGTAGACAGAGGCCACCATTTCAAAACCAGCACAGAATATCTGAACTGATTGGAGGGTCTTTTTAGTCTAAGTTACTTTTGCCGTAACAGATGCAGTATAATAACAATGTTTACAGGTACCTATCCTGATCCCTGCTCAATGTAGCATTTTTTTTTATTCTTATAAAGGCAGGGATAGGTTTCTTTAACTTAAACTGCATGAACATAAAAGGATATTTTTTTAAATAGAACCTTCTCTCATGTGATAATAAACTAGAGCACTTCAGTTTAAAAAACCAGCAAGTTCATCTTGGTGGAAGCTAGCACAAGGTACTTAACATGAGTAAAGTATGAAGACCTACACTTGGATGCTGTTGCAAAATTATAGGCCATGGCTACCTTACACAGAAGTAATTATGCTGCCAGAGGTATCTGTGTACTTTAAACTTACTGGCTTAAACAGATGCATTTTAGGCTATTGTATTTGGATGAGTTTTGTCCACAACTGTGAAGATTAATATACCTATGTGACAACTTACCTAAGGCAGATGATGTATAAAGCTACAGTCTGCACAGCTTAGGATATACCACTAAACAAACATTCTACATTTTAGAAGCCATCTTAAATTGTTTGGAACCCTGCAGTTCAAAGTGCTACAGTTTTGAGGGACTATCTAGTTTATATATAAGTAGTAGAACCTTGAAGTATGTATTTGAAAGTTTTTCTTCAGTGTGGATTGCATTTACTTGTTTTGGCAAGTCATTGGCTCAAAAATGGCACTTCGCCTCCTTGGTCAAATAAGAAAGAATGAGTAAAAGTGTTTCCCATAAAAGCAACTATTTAACTTCAGTAATTTTTTATTTTTAACACTGAGTGCAATTTAGCCATCCACAAAGTTTGTCTTGCAAATATTTGTCCTAATTCTTGCAGAACATTAGTTTGGTAGAATTACCCCTTTCCCTCCATACTTTTTCTTTGCACTGTTTGTATTACAAATTTAATTGCCACGAACTTGTTTTCATTATTGAACTGATTAAGCTTGAGTTGTTGATATTTATAATAGTTGCTTCAAGGTTATGCTGAGTAATTAATAGTGACTTTAATATTTGAAAGGGAAGAGGGTATTTATTATGCATACTGTGAACTGTATTGACATCCTGAGTTTTGGATGTAGCATATGGAGTTTTCTTTACAGCATTGTAATGAAGATGATTGCTTTGAAGCGTTTATGCAATAGCACACTTACCATATTAAAACAAAATAGTTTAGCACAGTGGACAAAAGTAATTTTGTAATCAGTTCTTAATTTATCTGAAACATGTAATTCTAGTAAGTACACAGTAAATAATGGGTAGTCTTGGGCCCTGTGTTGTACTCTGACATTTTTAGCCAGGTTGTCAGCTTCTTGTTGATGTGTTTTGTGCTGAATAACAAATTTTATGTAATTTTGTAAAATATTGGCCATAATCCTTCATTGTTATACATTTAAGTTGATGGGTTTACAGTGAGTGTCTGGTCTGTATAAAAATCATTCTAAAAAGATGAATGCTTATACCAGTTGCACTTAAATGAACATGTCCATTCTCATTAGCTGATGCAGTAATATATTCAATTTATCTATGCATTGCTGGGCTCTTAATGTAGACAGAGACTTGTCTAAGGTTTGGGTTGTCAGCAAGTTGAATGGACACTTTAGTTATTAAATAAAGACTTTTGACCAAAATTCAGAAAAATTAGGAGAGAAAAATGAATTCCAGCTACTTTAATAGATTTTAAAATGCTGATCTTATTTAGCTTGTTGGCTACCTAGCTGGTATTGTTTACTTTTAATTCATTGTTAAAATAAGGCAATAATTTGCAAGAGTTTGTAAATATGTACATTCTTCATACCTTTTTAGATATCTATTTCAGTATTTTCTCATTATTTCTGTGTATAGTAACACTTGTGCATGCTTGTTGTGACATTCATAAATTTGTACCACTATGACTATCCATGTAAAATAGCTATTTATTGAATTTTTATTTTAGAAGCTGGACTTAATTATTTTTCTCTCAGTTTAAACATTTATAATGGAGAACTTGTTACTGTTTATTAAAAGAATTGTGTTTTGAAAGTCAGCATGAAGATAACGGAATTGGAACCATATGAAGAAATTATATTGGTTCTTTGGTAAAGTGCATTTCTTATAACAAACTGTGATGAATTCTTTGTCCTCTGCCATATTTTTTCCTTCATACAAACAAACCAAAAATCCATAATGGGTAATTGCAGTGTTGGTAAATGTATCCTTTTTATGTCCAGGGTATCTGAAGAGGATAGCTGATTCATTTAGAAGTGTAACTGGTGCTGTGCTTATAGCAATACTTTGATTACACATATGTCATCTTCTCATGCTAGGTTTTAGTTTTCCTCTTGTTATGGTCAAACTGCTGAATTTACTTGAAGGATACTAAATTGTGTATTATTAGGTCAATTAATTGTGCAATTGTTTCCTGGTTTTAATTTTTAAAACTGAGGGTCAAAAATGTATTAAAACTTCAGATCAAGTAGAACGTAGCGATATTACTTCATTTAACCAAAGTTTTTAGGTGAATATTTCAACTTTGAATGTAAACTAATGGATAAACTGACCAACAGGGACATTATTTGTCCAGCTCTACAAGCACATTGTCTACAGATGGGGAAGCTAAATACAGTAATATATAAAATAATGACAAGGTTACTATTTTTTTTATTCCTATTTTTCATTGGAAGAAGGAAAATACTGTCATTTGTAAAATGCAGTAGGTATGGCTATAGTCCTCTTAATAAAACAGATTCTAGTTATTCTAAGTACCCTGTGCATAACAATAAATTTAGTGACAATCAGAACATGGTTTTAATATCAGATGTTCAAAAGGAATTCGCTATTGTTGCATTGGTACATATTTGTACATAAACACAGATATTTTTTTTTTTAATTAGCATTATTTTGTATTTGTTGTATTTAATACCTGGTGTACAATTCCAGAAATAAATGTCTGGAAACTGTTCTTTACTTGTAAAGACTTTCATGCATCTGCATTATGTTTGCTACTTCCTTTTCAGAATTATTTAGCAATAACTCTAACCACATTTTAAGATAATCTGAGTACTGTCGAAGTGCACACTACCACTCTACTTAATGTTACAGATGAAATATTCTAGAAGCAGCAGTGAGATGTCTTATGAGCACTAGCCCTTGTTCTCACAGAGGACTTCAACTTACCAGATGTCTGCTGGAAATAGAACACAGCAGAGAAGAAACAGTCTTGGAGGTCCCTGGAGTGTGTGGAAGCCAACTTCCTGAAACAGCTGGTCCCTGAGCCAACTAGGGAAGGGGCCTTGTTGGAATTGGTGCTGGTGAACAGGAAAGGACTTGTGGGTGATGTGGTGGTTAGAGGCTGTCTTGGGCACAGTGATCATGAAATGGTAGAGTTTTTGATTCTCAGAGAAGTGAAGAGGGGGGTCAGCAGAACTGCTACCTTGGACTTCTGGAGGGCAGACTCTGGCCTGTTTGGGAGCCTGGTTGACAGGGTCCCATGGGAGGCAGTCCTGAAGGGCAAGGGAGTCCAGGAAGGCTGGACATTCTTCAAGAAGTAAATCTTAAAGGCACAGGAGCAGGCCGTCCCCATGTGCTGAAAGATGAGGTGGGGGGAGAAGACTGGACTGGCTCAACAGAGAGCTTTGACTGGAATTCGGGAATAGAAGGAGAATTTATGACTTTTGGAAGGAAGGGCAGGCAATGCAGGAGGACTACAAGGATTACAAGGATGTTGTGAAGTTATGTGGGGAGAAAATTAGAAGGACCAAAGCCCAACTAGAACTTAATCTGACTACTGCAGTAAAAGACAAAGAAAATGTTGCTATAAATACATGACCAACAAAAGGAGAGCTAAGGAGAATCTCCATCCTTTAGTAGATGCAGGGGGAAACATAGTGACGGAGGATGAGGGAAAGGCTGAGGTACTAAATGACGCCTTTGCCTCAGTCTTTAATAGTGAGACCAGTTGTTCTCCAGGTACCCAGCCCCCTGAGCTGGAACAGAAAGAGGGGGAGGAAAATGAAGCCCCCATAATGCAAGGGGAAATGGTTAGCAACCTGCTACACCACTTGGACACACACAAATCTATGGGGTCAGATGGGATCCACCCAAGGGTTCTGACAGAGCTGGTGGAAGCATTCTGTCATGACAAAATCTCTGCCCTGGGGAGGCAATGCACAATGTTTTCTGCCACGGGGTGGTGGTGTGTATTGATAAGGATCATGGCTGAAAGCATTGTGGCACTAGTTCAGCCAAGAGATGACATTCATTGCAGGGGGTACTGCGATTTACATATCAACGACAAGCTAACGAGCCGCAGATCAGGCCGGCTGACCAATACCGGAAGTGAAGGATGTGCTGGAGGGCACATAGCCCCATCTCCTGATATGCCCAGCTCGGCAAACAAAGGGGCAAAGCTGAGACCCTCAACGTGGCCCTGGACTTGTCAAGACTTGTTGATGCTTTGTAGTCACCCCTTCCCCCTGGATTTTCTGCATGACTTTCTGCATGATTTTCTGCGCTCCTGAACTGCAAACCCCAGCATCCTCTCCATGGAACACCGAGGCCATACATCATCGTACAAGTCCTGTCATCCACACTGTGGGGCTGTAAGAGACTGGATCCCTCACTCCTTTCTTCCTTTCTCTCTGCTCTTTCCTTCTCTCTCATTTTTTTTTCTATACCCCCATTTCTTTGTCTCTCATATATATATTACTCTCTTTCTCTCTCCCTTATACCTTAGTTTTCCTTCCCTCTCTACCACTCTCTTTCTTTCCCTTTTGAATATATAAGGATAACACCATCTTTAAGCTCTGCTGTTGGATTCTGGTTAAATTTCATGTTATAGCTACTGATGGTTGCCAATACATCGCTCGTAATAGGACTTTCGCTGTTAATGTGTTGATAAGTTCTGTTATACTTTTGCCAAGTCACCATTCGCTGTAACTGGTATTCCAACACGTACTTTTAGTAAAACTCACAATTGAATTAGACCCCGGGGGTGATTGTCTGTCATTCACTTCACATAACCGCGCAGAATTAACCCAGAGTTAACTCACACCTAGTCTCATCTGTTGAGTCAGGGCGCGTGTCACGTCTAGAGTTAACTCATCCCTCATCCCATCTGTTGGGACGGGACAGATAGAATCATAGAATGCTGGGGACAAGAGGAAATGGCCTCAAGTTGTGCCAGGGGAGGTTTAGATTGGATATTAGGAAAAACTTATTCACAGAAAGGGTTGCAAAGCATTGGAACAGGCTGCCCAGGGAAGTGGTGGAGTCACCATCCCTGGAGGTGTTTAAAACATGTGTAGATGAGGTTCTTTGTGACCTGGCTTAGTGTGTGGACTTGACAGTGTTAGGTTAATGGTTGGACTTGATCTCAAAGGTCTTTTCCAACCTAAATGATTTTATGAAATGGAAGAGTAAAAAAGTAACATGCAGAGATGCAGGTAAAATACTAAGTAATAATTTCCTTCAAACATGGAAACCTTACGGCTTTAGCATAGCAAAATCTTAGATGGGACTTAAATGTAACTTCAAAGAAACATATCACAGCAATATAATACAGTATTCAAACTGTGTTGTTAGCTGTAGGGAATACATTCCTGTTCTCTTGTGTAAGAGCACCTGTCCAAATCCTTAAATCCATGTCATGTTAAATTAGATTATTTTATATGCTTTTTGTCTTTTTTTTTTTTTCTTCAATAAAGTGAATGCTAATCTTGGACCCTGAAAAGCACGGTATTATTTCTGAGATCATACATAACACTTCTGTCAAAGGCCAGAATTATTTAGTGCTCTGGTTTCTTAGGCCCAGCATGCTCGTTTTCACAATGGCTGGCACAATAACATAAGTGAAATAAAAGATTTCTTTTTTTTCCAAATAGGTAGTAGTGTAAGCTTATATAAATCTGAACAGCAAAATCAGTAATTTGCCAAGTAATTTAAATGAACTTTGTTTCCCGTTCTCCTAGAGCAAAGATGAAGAGATGCAACCATCTTTGGTGATGGTTGATACAAGGTGCAAAACAAAATACCTATTCAAAATACTTACACCTCCCTTTTTCCATTTTTTTTTAGCATAAAGATCAATGTTTTTAGACAAAACAAATCATAATGACCAACCATCTAGTCCTGTCTTGTTTTGATGCAACTGTTAGTCATGCAATGCTGGAGTCATATAAATGGTTTTAGTATAGTGAGTATATGTATATACAGTGTAAACTTTTGCAAAGTTTTTTAGCTCATCTCTTGATCTTTCAAGTACCTCTGTTTTCCTGACATTCCGAATCAACAGGGTTCCAGTTAACAACCTCCTGGAGAATTGCAATTGACTGTTACCACTTGCTTTGCCATTTGAGCTAAGAAGTCAAAAGGCAGAGCCTTGCAGACCAGTTTTCTTCAGAAGAACTTGGTGAGAGCAGCTGGGTGTCTTTTGATGCAATCTCATTTATTCCAAAATCTGATTTCACCATCTGAACTGCAGCAGCAGGCCCTCACCGTTTCCAAATCAATACCGTAGTGTCAAAGGCTCCATCCTCCTCTTGAAGAGACACATTCAGCCTAGCCTCCTAAGCTTCTCAGCCTCACATAGCCCCACAAGTTGGCAAGCTGTATTTGAGTACTGGTGCCTGCAACCAGGGGACTCCCTCACTGGCAGAACAATGACTGCCAGGACATTTACCACAGGGGTGAGTTCAGACTAATCCAGGAAAACAGCCTAAAACTTTCCATGCAGTAGTGAGTCTTTTCCTTTTCCCCACACACTCCTGGTTTTGCTCTTATGGTCGTGATCCTCACTGAGGATCCAAGCTAGAGTATCACAGCTGGCAACAGATTTAAACATATGAATTATCTTCTGAATTAGTACAATATTTTAACATGTGCAGACTGTAATAAATTCAGACTTGATCTTGTGAATAACAAGGAATTTATTTTAAATCAAGCAATAAGCAAAGACAGCGCTGGGTGCGGCCTAGAGACCTCAGTCTCTTTCACGGCTCGCGCACACAGCTAATTCAGTTTTCTGGGTTTTTATAGTCCATCTCTGGTCCACAGCTTCTGGGTGTAACTTTTCACCTTGCATCATGTGGGCGTTGACTGCTGTGTAGCCAGTTTTGATCGCCTTACTTTGGTTACTTATTAAGTAAATACATCAAGCAGAACAAAGCAAGTAAGCATACAAACACTTCTTAGAACTCAAACAAACATCTCCAGGAGCTTTAATGAACAAACATTCCTCAGAACTGCTTGTTACAATTTCCCCCTTTTCTATTTTGTTACTTATTTTGTTCGTTAAAGCGTTGCAACTCTTGACCACTTAATACTAATAATTCGGTGTCATTTTGACCATGCAATTTCTCATATTTTGCTTTAATCAACATCAAGTGAGCGGCTTCTAGCCTGCCTTTCACGATTGCTATTACTTTATTTAAGATACATGGTCCGAATGTTAATACTAGGATTAAAAGAATCAGTGGTCCTGCTATAGTGGATAGGAGGGTTGTAAGCCAGGGTGATTGTCTGAACCAGTTCTCATACCAGCTCTGCCGTGTCCAACAGCTTCGAAATATGGTGGTTTGGTGTTTAAGCATAACCAGCATTCTGCTGTTAAATTTGGGTGTGTTTTGTTAATCACCTGATAGCTCGCATTTATTAGAGTCCAAAGTGGGTTCACTTCTTCCGATTGTGTAAATGCATCTATATCAGAGCTATCTGTCATTGTTATATGAAGTATCTTACAAGCTTTATTTATCTCTAATTTCCCCGTTATTATCGCATTAGGGCCTATTGATTAGGATTTCCCTTCTAGGCAGGTTCTTTTTGTATCTTTATAAGTGTCCCTCGATCAGTCCTAGTCTCCCAGATCCTTACACCCCAAGTTTCGCCAATTGACCACCCCTGGTCTTGCGGTTGCAAGACTGTAATTTCTAATGTTTTGCAATTCCCTGGGTCAGAACTACCATAAAGCGATGGGAGAGATTGTCTCACAACCCCAATAAGCACAATAATATTGATTAGGATAGTTGCAATATCCCTTTCCTGGATTGGAGCTAGGGCACCAATAAGTTGATACTGCACTTCCCCTTTTATGTGGAGGTTTGCAGTGACCAAAATTCCAGTCTTCCCCAGAACCTAAATGTCCTAATAAATCACAAATGGTTACGTTAAATGAGGGTGCACCTACAGTTACATTTTCTTCAATCACACGACTTTCCTCTGCTTGAATTAAAGTCCACTTATACGGTCTGTGCACTGTTTCTCCATAGCTCAGCAATAATAGCAACATCAACATAGTGTACCAGATTGGGCTGCATTGACTCTGGCTCATTCCTCCTTGCTTTTTAGTTAGTGCCTGGGTGTGCCACTTAACATTGGGGTAGCTCAGCCAATATTTTGGCATAGTTCCACTCAGGCTCTTGTTTCCACCGTTTCTTATTCCTCTGCCTCGCCCGTCGACCTGGTTGCTTCGAGTCACGGGGTAAACAATCTTCTCGGCAGCAAGAATATTCTTCAGGAAACCCTGAATGCTTTTGCTCTCCATGCCTTTGTTTATACGCTTCCCAATTATAGTCTTTGACTATAGGAGAGTAGCACGGTATTTTCTTTATGGTAGTTCTACAGCACACCCTTGTTATTTTTATTTTAGAGGGGTTGGTTCATTAGGGTGAGAGCAAAACCGCCCAGGCTATATTTCGTGGGTGTATATACACCACCAGTCAGGACTGTCGGGTTGGATCTCTTTTGCGTGCGACTTTTGATTTCAATGCTAAATCTGTAATTTCTAATTCTATATTATAACACTGATTGCATATTCCTCTAGGGGAATACCGTCTATACAATGCAACCACCAATTGTTTCAGCACACTATGCACCTAAAGCATATAAAAAGGATAACAATTACAACTTATATTAATACATCTAACTCTATGATTTTTACAAATGGGATATTCATAAACAACTTTATCGTGTTTTTTTTGTTTGTTTGTTTGTTTTTTGTACTTGCACAATATGATTCAATAAGCCCAAGTCCATTTATTGTTTCTGTAGTTTAACTTTCAGAGGGTCGTCTGTGGGCTCTGCAGTCCAGGCGTTAGTCTTGACTGGACCTTTAACTCGGCTGGCGTGTGTCCACCCCTTTTCGGCAATTCAGATGGCTGTTTCTGTAGTGAGTAAAACAACAAAAGGTCCCTCCCATCGAGGGGTTAATGATGTTTCTTTCCATGTTTTTATGAGTACCTTATCTCCAGGTTCTAGGGTATGTATTTTTATGTCCAGAGGTGGACGCTGTACCACCAACCCTTTTTCCCAAAGGTATTTCCTTCGCTTCAACAACTTCACTAAGTAATTTTTCATCTGAAAATCACTCACTTTTGGGTGATCTTGTGGCGTTTCTAAATCGAATGGCATTCCATATAACATTTCAAAGGGTGATATTCCGAGGTCTGTTCTTGGCTGGGTCCTTATGTTTAACAGTGCTAGCGGCAAACATTTTACCCATGACATCTTAGTCTCTATCATTAATTTAGTAAGCTGCTTTTTTATCTCTCCATTCATTCGTTCGACCCTTCCCGAGCTTTGTGGATGCCATGGAGTATGATACTGCCAGTCAGTACCTAGTGCCTGAAAGATTTCTGTAATAATTCTTGATGAAAAATGTGGGCCCCGGTCAGAATCGATAGCTTCAGTTATTCCATATCGGAGAATTATTTCTTCTAACAATATTTTTGCTACCGTACGAGCAGTGGCCCTAGTTGTTGGAAATGCCTCCACAAAGTGCAGGAGATGGTCTACGAGCACCAATAAATAGCGGTATCGCCCGACCTTTGGTAACTCTGTAAAATCAATCTGTATTCTTGTGAATGGCCGGTATGTGAGTTCCCTTCCGCCGGGAACTCGTTTCCTTATTTGTTGTTTATTTTTGCTCTTCAATTGTTTGCAAACAATCATGTGTTAATTGTTTGCTAGATTTCCCATATAAGAACTGTGCAGGGTTCTGCAACGAAGTAATTTCTAGGGTTAATTTAGGGGATTCAATTAAAATACTTTCGTATTTTAACAACCTAGAATCTGTTATCCATTTATCAGATTTTTGTTGCAAAACCCCTCGTATATTATGTGGTGTCAAAACATACAATTCTTCTCCAAATGTTATTTTCTGTGCTTCTTCTACTAGTAATGCAGCTGATACTATTGCTTGTAGGCATGTTGGCCAACCCCTGCTAACGGGGTCTAGCAATTTAGATAAATAAACTACCGGTTTTTTATGTCCAGCCCATTCTTGTGCCAAGACCCCGTATGCAGTCCCTGCATCTATATTAGTGAACAAATAAAATGGTTTCCGTATCATCTGGCAAGCTCAACACAGGGGCACTTATCAGCTCTTTCTTTATGCAACCGAATTGTTCCTCTTCTTGTTCCGTCCATTGTACCAATTTTTCCTGTGTTAATTTTTCATACAAAAATTTTACCTTCTTCGTATAATTTTCGATCCATTGTCTACAGTATCCAGTTAGTCCTAATATTTATCTTATCTGTCATTTAGACTTTGGGGCTGGCAATGACAAGATCCCACTTACTCTTTCTGGGTCCAAATATTTGGTCCCCCTGCTTAAATAGTGTCCTAGATATTTGACTTCTTGCTCAACAAACTGGAGTTTGGTCTTTGACACTTTGAGCCCCTGTAGACTAAGGAAATTTAATAATTTAATACTTGTTGGGACATGGCTAATAGAGAAGGGGCATGGCTCTATTGATCCATTGTAACAGGAGAATTCTGTTCTAAGTTAGCATGAGTAGGCCTCAGTTAGCATGAGTTTGGTGTAGCATAGTGGAAAAGTACTGAGCGGTTGCTCTCTGGTTCAGCTGAGCGTTTAGATAAACAAGCTGGGGAATTATCTCTAGCAGGGTGAGGAGGTTGCATTCCAGAGAAACCACAAGAAGGTTGAGCTCATTATGTATACTATCCAATCAATAGAAGACGAGTAGGCATAATTATTGTATACTATCCAATTAATAGAAGACGAGTAGGCATAATTACTGTATACTATCCAATTAATAGATGACGAGTATGCATAATTATTGTAAGTCTTATATAAACCAGCTTAGTGCATCAATAAAGTGGAGGTATGCTTATCACTCATATTGGGTCGACCGCATTCCTTCCTCCGTCCGCTCGGGTCTGGAACTCTGATGGAATTTTTCTCTCGGCAATTGGCGCCCGAACCGGCGATCCGAAGCGGCGGATAGAAGCAAAAGGCGCCGGGAGAGCAGCGACCGGCGGGCAAGAGCGACCGAACACTGTGCTGCGATGTGTCGTCTCCGAAGCCTGAACCGACTGAAGTTCGCCAGTGCTGGGCTACAGGAAACAAGGGCTGCAAGAGGTCTCTTAATTTAGCAAGAGGTACCGTACTATAATGATGAATAACGGGGAAATAGATTAAAAATGATGAATAACGGAGAGATAGATAACAGAGAAACGGATTAAAAGAGATAGATAACAGAGAAACAGATTAAAAGTGATAGATAACAGAGAAACGGATTAAAAGTGATAGATAACAGAGAAACGGATTAAAAGTGATGAATAACGGAGAAACGGGTTAAAATGATGAATAACAGAGAAATGGATTTAGAAGTAGCCCTAGATTTATTACAAAGCTTTTTAGAAAAGCGAGGTGTTGATCATAGTTACGTTAAACAGCTAGCTGGTCTAGTAACATTGGGAAAAACTAAAGGCTGTTTTCAGGATCCTGATTTATTGTTTGATGAAGGAGAATGGAGGAAATTGGGGGATGTGTTGTGGGATATGATCATAGACGAGGATAAAACAGCTAAGAAACTGATGAAACCGTGGAGGGAAGTAATTAATAATATTAAGCGTCATAAACTGGAGAAGAATTTAGCCGCGGTAGCTTCACAGAAACTCGGCAAAATGGAGCCTTCCGCTCCGCCGATGGAAACAGGCATATCTGCGTTTTCAGGGGGGCCAACGCTGCCACCCTCAGGACAAGACGATTTGTTATTTAGTACATGTAAGGCTCCTGTTTCTCCGTGCTGGCAATCGGTGTGTGTAAAAAAGAAAGCAGAGTTGAGTTCTAGTTGGAATGTAGATCAAGTACAGCAGTCGCAGCAGCAGAAAAAAAGTTGTGAGGAGTATAACGATCGGAAAGCTATAAGTGAGTCAGAGATGGAGAAAGTTGTAAAGGATACATCTAAGAGACCAGTCAGGTGTCCAGCACTAGTTAATTGGAAAAAGGTAATGGAGGATGCTGCAGACAATGGAGATTTTGGGCCAGATTCACCTTTTGCGTTCCCCGCACTATTTGAGCGAGATAGATATGGAGATATGCACGGGCACTATAATCCGATTAGTTGGAAATTATTGTCGCAGTTGAGAGCTACAGTTTCGGAATCAGGGTTGCATGGAGAGCCGACTAAACAGTTTTTAAATTATTTGTTTGGGAGTACGTTATTGTGTCCAGAAGACATTAAGGTAATAATGAGAATGATAATGACACAGTCACAGTTGTTATTGTGGCAAGCACATTGGCAGAGATTTTGTGAGGCTTCTGTACAGCAAGCGATAAATCCTAATGATCCTTTAAGTGATGTAACGGTAGAACAGTTAATGGGGTTAGGACCATTCCTTCAAGTTCGAGCTCAATTAGAAATGGGCCCCGAAAAATGTGCTGAGGCTATGAGAACAGCTCGAGAAGCCATTGAGCATGTTAAAACATCACAGCCATCTCCGTCGTACATGAGTATTAAGCAAGAAAGGGATGAATCATTTGCACAATTTATAGACAGGATTACTTCAGCAACAGAACAATCAGATGTACCAGGCTGGATGAGGGCAGCCTTGTTAAGACAGTGTGCATTGCAGAATGCAAATTCAGTAACTAGAGGTATCTTAGTGACGTTACCTGCAGACGCTACCATAGAAGCTATGTTAGACAGAATGAGCAGAGTTCCGGTAGGGCCACAAGCCATGATGGTAGAGGCTATGGAGAAGCTAGGGAGAGACCTCCTGCAAGCCCAGCAACAGGCATTTGCTGCATTAGCCCCGCTACGTGCTACTGCTGTGGAAGTAGAAAGACGACCACGCCCGAATGAGGGAAGACAGAGTAATAAATGCTTCAGATGTGGAAAAGAAGGTCACTTTCGCCGTGACTGCCGGGTGCCTCGAGTTTGGTGTGAGAACTGTAAATCTAGCGGTCATAATACTGAAGCATGTTTCTCGGGAAACGGGAGAATGAGCGCGCCGAGCCGCCGCGCTCCGACAAAAGTGGCAGCTCCAGCAATCGAAACGCCAGAGGATCTACAGAGAGAGCACCACATGACAGTGACAGCTGCTCCACTGGTACGCTCCAACCTGCAACAGCCGGGAGCCTCGGATTGGACTTGGCAACCTCAGTAGATATCAGTTTGATCGATCAGCGGCCACAAAAGATACCATCCACCTTTAAAGGACCTTTAATAATTAATGGACAATCACAAGGGGCATTGTTAATTGGTCGTTCGTCGAGTGGTATGAAAGGCCTTACGATTATCCCGGGACTTATTGATGCCGATTACAAAGGGATTGTACAAATTATGGTTCAGACACTGTTTCCTCCGATTTTCATTCCGAAGGGTAGTCAAATAGCACAATTGTTACCACTTCCGCAATTAACAAAGGACATGACGCCAGCATTATCTTCAGAAAGAGGAGGTGGTGGATTTGGATCGACAGGACCTGCTGTGATGCTAACTATGTCAATGAGCCGGCGACCAACTGCGTCAGTTCGAATGGAATCTAGAGGACAATCTATTTTACTTACAATGTTACTGGACACTGGGGCTGATTTGACCATCGTAGATGAGGGCACCTGGCCTCAGGATTGGCCAACAAAACCTATGGACAGGGGCGTTGAAGGAGTAGGAGGTCATTCATCAGTACGTCAAAGTATTGAACGTATTCTGTTCATCATAGACGGGAGAAAAGCCAATACATTTGTTACAGTAATGACTCTTCCTGCAGGTGTAAATGGACTAATAGGTCGAGATATACTGGATCAGCTAGGAGTCATTTTGACAACTGAAAGGGCTTTTCGCTAACGGTCACTGCAAAATGGGCTTTCCCGATCCCTCTTAAATGGACTTCAGATGACCCTGTATGGATCGAGCAGTGGCCGTTGAAAATGGAAAGTCTTGCAGCGGCACATCAGTTGGTACAAGAACAATTTGATCAAGGACATTTGCAACTGTCAACAAGTCCATGGAATACGCCTATTTTTGTGATTAAGAAAAAATCAGGGAAGTTCCGACTGCTTCATGATTTGAGAGCTGTAAATGCACAAATGCAACCGATGGGAGCATTACAACCTGGTCTTCCGAATCCGGCAATGCTTCCTGAACACTGGAAGCTGTTAATTGTGGATTTGAAGGATTGCTTTTTTACTATTTCGTTGCACCATCTTGATACACAGCGATTTGCCTTCACTTTGCCAGCGATTAATAGGGAAGCTCCTGCTCAGCGGTTTGAGTGGACTGTGTTACCGCAAGGAATGAAAAATAGTCCGACATTGTGTCAATTGTTTGTGGACAATGCGTTGCGTCCTATTCGTGATGCCTGGCCTACAGCGATGGTGTATCACTACATGGATGATATTCTTATTGCACAAGAACAAGACTTTACTGAGCAACAATTGCAATTTTTACATTGTCAGTTGTATAAGGAGGGTTTAGTAATTGCTAAGGAAAAAATTCAGCGACAAGAACCGTGGTTGTACTTAGGGTGGAAAATTACTGACTCCCAAATTCGACCGCAAAAACCGCATATTACCACAGATATTAGGACACTTCATGATGTTCAGAAACTCATGGGGGATTTACAATGGTTAAGGCCTGTCGTGGGTATTACCAATATGCAGTTAGAGGTGTTACGACCATTGCTGCGTGGAACCGATCCCTCCACTCCGGTGGATCTCTCTATGGAGCAAAAACAAATGATCCAGAATTTAGCTCACTTAATCACATTGGGTTTTACAAGGAGACGTGACCCTGCAATACCTGTAGATTTTTCTGTTTTTCAAACAGATGGTCATTTAATTGGGGCTCTTACACAGCACAAAGAAAAAAAAGGGGAGCGAGAGGAACTTGGGATACTTGAATGGGTATTTCCAAAGCTACAGCCAAGAAAGTCAATACAGCAAAAGGTCGAAACTTTAGCAGATTTAATAAGGAAGGGTAGGAAGCGTGTAATTCAGATCACAGGGCAAGAGTTGCAGACAATATATGTTCCGATGAAAAAAGAAGCAATAGAGTGGTACCTTCAGAATAGCGAGGAGTTGTGTGAGTGCTTATTCTCATCAGCTACAACTATATCCTTGTCTCCTGTAAAGGCGGCAATAGTGCAGTTTATTGGTCACAATGAATGGATGCAGAAACCTCTCCGCAGTAAATCACCCCTAGAAGATGCCCAGACAGTGTTTACGGATGCAGGAAAAAGGTCCAGAAGAGCTGCAGTTACCTGGATCGCTTGTGGTGAGTGGCACCACCACTTGCTGGAAGCTGTTCCGGGAGATTCCTTGCAGACATTGGAGCTTGCTGCTGTTGTATGGGCCATGGGGAAGTGGAGAGAGGAAACAATTAATATTGTGACCGATTCGCTGTATGTCGCGGGTGTGTTACACAGGATAGAAGATTCTCAGATTAAGGATGTTAAGCAACTGCGCTTGGGAGAACTGTTTAGACAGTTGCGTACATTAATTCAAGGAAGAACAAAACCATATGCAGTGATTCACATCCGTAGTCATATGTGGGATTGTGGCCTTGGAGAAGGGAATGCTAGAGCAGATAGGTTGGTAGCATGTTCTGCCCCTGTTAGTGATTTTGTCAAGGCTAGAGAATCACATAGTGTGTTCCATCAGAATGCGAAAGGATTACATTCACAGTTTAAGATCACTGTAGAGGAAGCTAAGGGAATTGTACGGACTTGCCCTCAGTGTAGTCATCATGGTTCTGGTCTAGGCGTAGGGGTTAATCCTAGGGGGTTGGGTCCTAATGAGATATGGCAAATGGACGTGACGCATGCGCCTTCAATGGGTAGGCTCAAATATGTACATATTACAGTTGATACGTATAGTCATTTTGTATGGGCAACGCCACAGGCAGGGGAAAAAGCTAGTCATGTGATTCGTCATTTGACGGCGTGTTTTGCTGTAATGGGGGTACCAGCACAGATTAAAACGGAAAATGGGCCAGCTTATTGTAGTGAGAAGATGCGTAAATTCTGTCAGTTATGGGGAGTACAACATGTTACAGGGATTCCACATTCCCCAACGGGACAAGCAATTGTAGAGAGAATGAATCAAACGCTGAAGCAATATTTGCAGAAATTTCAAGATATCACGGACAGTCAAGAAAAGGTTATGAAAACATTGTTTGTTTTAAATTACCTCTGTATATTTGGATCAGATGAGGAGCCACCAGTAAAAGTGCATTCAGGTCTCTCAAAGAAAGTAACTGTTCAAATGAAGGTGTTTTATCGAGATCCAGAAACTGGACAGTGGAAAGGGCCTGCAGAAGTTCAGTACATTGGCAGAGGATACATGTGTGTACTTACTTCTACAGGGCCAAGATGGGTACCTGCAAAATGGACTCGGCCAACATTAAAGGACTGATGGTGTTTATTTTGACTGCCATTGGTGCAACAGCTGTCCCGCATTTGTTGATGAAGCAACAGAACATTTGGTTAACTTGGGCCAATAAGACGCACAATCCTAATTTCTGTCTGAGTCTCGCTTCAGCTCAAGAGCCATTCAAGACGTGTCTAATTGGAATACCTTTATCAGTCAATGAATCTATTGAGATGCTTACAGGACTGTATAATGTGTCTGTTTGGAACAACTGTAATTGTACGGGGGAACCTGATGCTTGTTTAGCTCATTTACCCTTTAATAATGCATCTTGTCGACTAGCTTTCCAATCGCTAGGTGGTGGGCCTCGCTAGGTTTTCCTTCATGGCTGTTGTCATTCTTTAAACCAGTATTGGTAGGAATTGCCTTTATTTTGCTTATATTGCTTATTGGTATGTGTTGCCTTTCATGTATTAGGCAATTATGTTTAAAGATAATTGATGCTACTTTTCGCAAGGAAGTGTTATTAGCCCAAAGAGAAAAAGGGGGAATTGTTGGGACATGGCTAATAGAGAAGGGGCATGGCTCTATTGATCCATTGTATCAGGAGAATTCTGTTCTAAGTTAGCATGAGTAGGCCTCAGTTAGCATGAGTTTGGTGTAGCATAGTGGAAAAGTACTGAGCGGTTGCTCTCTGGTTCAGCTGAGCGTTTAGATAAACAAGCTGGGGAATTATCTCTAGCAGGGTGAGGAGGTTGCATTCCAGAGAAACCACAAGAAGGTTGAGCTCATTATGTATACTATCCAATCAATAGAAGACGAGTAGGCATAATTATTGTATACTATCCAATTAATAGAAGACGAGTAGGCATAATTACTGTATACTATCCAATTAATAGATGACGAGTATGCATAATTATTGTAAGTCTTATATAAACCAGCTTAGTGCATCAATAAAGTGGAGGTATGCTTATCACTCATATTGGGTCGACCGCATTCCTTCCTCCGTCCGCTCGGGTCTGGAACTCTGATGGAATTTTTCTCTCGGCAAATACTTTATTGTCTAACCACTTCTTCGTCTTGCCCTGCTAACAAGAGATTATCTACATATTACACTAGTACCACTTCTGGACTGCGCTCATATCCCTGCAGAATTTGTTCTAAAGCTTGCCCGTACAAGTTAGGTGACTCCGTAAACCCCTGGGGAAGCACAGTCCATCGCAAAGGCAAAATAGTCTCAGCTCTCTTCATCAAGCGGGCAAGCCCAAAAGGCATCCTTTAAACCTCTAACACTATACCATTGATCATTCGGACCTAATTGACTCAGAAGGGTATACGGGTTGGCCACTACAGGGAATCAACTCACGGTTCTTTTATTCACCTCCCTCAGGTCATGTACTAGTCTCCATTTTAAAGGGAGACATGCAGGGCTCGAGTAGGCCTTTTTCTAGTAATCTTTCTATTTCTGGTTTTAATCCCCTTCGGCCCTCTTTGGATACTGGATATTGTTTTACACTAATGGGTATTTCTGGACTAGAAATTTTAACTTTAAACGGTGTTATGTCCAGCTTCCCTACTGAGTCTTCTGTATACCATACTTCAGGATTAATTTTATTTTCATCTTCCACCCTGAGAGGACATAATCTTATCCGAATTTCTTTCCCCTTCTAAATTAACACCCAATTCAATTATTAAATCCCGTCCCAAGAGATTATATTCAGCTTCAGGAACTAAAAGTAAATTTCCCACTCCTAATTTGAAATCGATTTCAATAACTACTCCTTTTATAACAAGGACCTGAAATGGCTCTCCCTTTGCCCCAATTACTTGCATAGTGTCAGAAGATATCTCGCATCCTTTGGGTAAAGTTTGCATGGTAGATCGTTCTGCTCCAGAATCTACAAGAAATTCAATTTCTTGCTGCTGAGGACCCACTTTTAGTTTTATCAAGGGCTCTGTTCCTTTTTTGAGTCCCCAGCAAAAAGAGCCCCTGACACCCCTATTCCGCTTTAAACATTTTCTCATCCGCCATTTTCTTCCTACAGTTCCGCTTCATGTGCCCTTTCTTTCCACAGTAAAAGCATTCTGTCGGCTCACCCCGTTCCATTGCAGTCTCGTCATTAAGAGGTGTTGCTTTAGGACTAGGCCCCTTATACTGTACCCTTCGGTCTCTGGATTTCCATTGCTGCTGGGCTGTACCTTCTCTGACTGCTGCAACCATCATTCGTACAGTCCTCCGCTCTTTCTCATCCTCTCTCCCAACATACACTTTCTGAGCTTCCCTCAGTAGTTCATCTAACCCCACGATTTTACCAATCTCCTAATTTTTCTAGCTTTTTCCTAATATCTATCAAGATCTAGCTACAAATTGTGTTTTTAACAGCGCCTCCCCTACAGGGGTGCTGGGATCTAATCCCGAATATAGTTGCAAATTCTTTCTAAGCCATTCTAGCCATTCTGTGGGTGTTTAATCTTTTTTTTTTTTTTTTTTTTTTTTTTTTTTTCTGGTGTTCACTAAACACCTTTCCAATGTTCTGCCCCCTCGGCACAGATTCTCTAATACCCTGGACTAATATAGTCCGCAGATCTTGCATATGACCCCTGTGTAACGGGTCCTGGTTATTCCAGTCGGGCCTTTGCAGCGGCCATTTAGTGTCGGCTGCAGGACCCTGTTGATGCTGTTCATCCCAGATTTGCATACCGGCTCTACGGATCATTCCCCTCTCTTCGGCAGTAAATAATATTCCTATGATCGCTTGCAGTTCATCCCACGTATATGTATTAGGCCCTAAGAATTGATCAACCCGCTCCGCTACTCCTAGCGGGTCCTCTAATAGACTCCCCATTTCCTTTTTAAAATCTCTAACGTCTCCAGAATTGAGGGGCACCGCCGCATACCCCATTCCCGCCTGTGGACCTCCCATTGCAATTTCTCACAACGGGTATAAATGTCCCGTCACCTGATACTGCTGCTGTCTAGTTTTACTACGGGTGACGGGTCCTGTGGGTTGGCTAGGGTCCACTTCCTCCAGATTCGGTATTAATGGTGGAGCGTTTGGGCTAGGGGCCGGCACCGGGGGTAGTGGTGGCGGTACATAAGGTGGGGGTGCTACGGGAATTTCTTCCCCATGTCGCTTGTTTCTTTGTTTATCGCGCCTCCCATCCCCCTTTTCTTTTAACGGATACAAATTGATCCTAGTCTCTGACCCTATCCATAAGCGTGCATAGTCACTCTCCTCTTGATTAAACGGTTCCTTTGAGTTAACGTAAAGGTTCAGGGCTTGGCAAATCCAATCCTCAAAGGATCCGAACACTGGCCAAAACAGGTGGTCCTTACGGATTTCCTTACCACCCCAAATTTCCATACAATAGTGTATCATTTTTATTTTACTCTTACCCTGTCTAGAGGGGTAATCATCCCAATATTTAATCATTAATCCTAGTGGACTGTCCTGGGGGACTGGCGGAAGTTTCGCTTGCGAATCCCCACCCATGGGACCAGAAGGTCTACTTTTCTTCTGTCCCATCTTCCAGGGTACACTCACACGCACTCACATGCGCTCCCCTCATTCATGACTCGCTCCCTCGCGGGCTACGAGAACTGCACTACTAGAGGGTCCGCACTCGCTTCGTCCGCAATTGGACGTCTCAGTCGTCGTACCCCAGGAATCCCAGCCCCAATCCGAGTGGAAATCCGGCCTATACTTACGCATCCTGCATCTTCACTCGGATCTTCGTGCACAAAGTTTAAGGGGCTGCCAGCATTTACTTTGCTTATTGCAATTTAGAAGGTTCGTCGGTGAAGGATGGCGGCAAAATCCTCCAAGGGCCGCTAGAAAAAGAAGCGGGGTGCCTCCCTCAAAAAGGATCGCCGCCGAATATCCTTCATCCAAGTCACGGCACCAAATTGTAATAAATTCAGACTTGATCTTGTGAATAACAAGGAATTTATTTTAAATCAAGCAATAAGCAAAGACAGCGCTGGGTGCGGCCTAGAGACCTCAGTCTCTCTCACGGCTCGCGCACACAGCTAATTCAGTTTTCTGGGTTTTTATAGTCCATCTCTGGTCCACAGCTTCTGGGTGTAACTTTTCACCTTGCATCATGTGGGCGTTGACTGCTGTGTAGCCAGTTTTGATCGCCTTACTTTGGTTACTTATTAGGTAAATACATCAAGCAGAACAAAGCAAGTAAGCATACAAACACTTCTTAGAACTCAAACAAACATCTCCAGGAGCTTTAATGAACAAACATTTCTCAGAACTGCTTGTTATACAGACTATAGGTCTGCATCTGGGATAATGACTTTACCAACCTGGCTTATAAGAAGGCCTATAAGCTGAAACTACCTTACATTTATTTTGATTCTCCTTTCCTTCTTCTACCACTAAGTGTGTGGGCATATAGGGACTTAATTGTCTACCTCTATTTTTAGGGAATTCCAATGAAAATTACCTAGGCCAATCATCTTTCAAGAGAGAGATTGTACTTACTATAATGAATAATTTATTAACAAAAATAAACAGGTTGTATGGGGAATTTTACTGGGATATTAATCAGATTGCACATTACATCTGAAATAATGTCAGAATGCATCCTCCTGTTAGACACTGGTGGTGTCTGTTTGATGGTAAGGAATGGACACAGGGAATTAGAATGACTTTCAGCTTTAACAAGCAGGAATCTAAAGACAACAAGGAAAAGTCTGATATACCTGAAGCCATTTCCATAGGCCGTAGCACTTTACTGGGACAATTATTTCCACTCTTCCATTTTCTTTTCTCCTGCTCAGTTCCTATGTTGTGCTGCTTCTTGCTCAGAAGTATCACCTGACTATACCTCCTCCTCCTGCCAGTTTTTGACTTTCTGTAGCTACCATCAGACAAAAAGTCAAGTGCTGCTGCCAGTTGCAGGACAGGTCTTGCTTTCCCTCATGTATGATCAGTCTCTGAAACAGGCTGTCAGGTTTCAGTATTTCAGCAAGAAGAAACCAGTCCCACATGTCCTGCTGATATGCAGCCTGCACTTCAGCACTGAAATCCTCTGCTACTATGCAACATCCACATCTAGGAGGCAGCAAGTGCAGTAAAGCAAACCATTCTCAATGAATTGTTAAATTGATTTCCACAGCTGTCAGACAGGAATATACTTTCAAATCTGGTAATTTAATAATTATTAATCAGTGTATAGTGAGACAGCTGAAGTAATCTATGCCCTTGAATGACTGCATCTCAGCCTGGAGAAACATGACTAGTACCCGCCTTTTCTGGCATACTGAGACTAGTATTCCTCACCTACCCATAAACTCTGCCCTGTTGAGCTAAGCAATGCTGCAAGCATCCTGACAACCAGCTTCCTCTAAAGAGATCAAGAGATGCCAAATAACCTCCTCCCAGAGAGAGCTGGGGAAAAGACCTAGTTCAGGAGAGAAGGGATCCTTAGAGTAATGGAGAAGCATCTTCTTCAGTAGACTGGAGATCACTACCTGCTCTGATCTGTTACCACAGTGATGACACAACAAGGACTGCCACTAGAAGTTGTCCCCAGCATCTTCATAAAGCTTGTACAACCTATGATGAGCCACATGCCACTGTCTCATAGCTCTGCTGTTTAAATCTTGAATCTGAGAACCTCCAGATGAATATGAAGGGATTGAGAGCAGCCCTGTGGAGAAGGACTTGGGGGTACTAGTGGATGAAAGATTGGACATGAGCCAGCAATGTGTGCTTGCAGCCAAGAAGGCCAATTGTATCTTGGGCTGCATCAAAAGGAGCGTGGCCAGCAGGTCGAGGGAGGTGATTCTGCCCCTCTACTCTGCTCTGGCAAGACCCCACCTGGAGTACCACATCTAGCTCTGGAGCCCTTGGTACAGAAAAGATATGGACGTGTTGGAGAGGGTCCAGAGGAGGGCCACCAAGATGATCAGAGGGATGGAACACCTGTCCTATGAGGACAGGCTGAGAGAGCTGAGGTTGTTCAGCCTGGAGAAAAGAAGGCTCTGGGGAGACCTTATTGTGGCTTTTTGGTACTTAAAAGGGGCCTATAAGAAAGATGGGGACAGACTTTTTAGCAGGGCCTGTTGCAACAGGACAAGGGGTAATTGTTTTAAACTAAAGAAGGGGAGATTCAGGCTAGACATGAAGAAGAAATTTTTTACAATGAGGGTGGTAAAACACTGGAACAAGTTGCCCAGAGAGGCAGTAGATGCCCCATCCCTGGAGACATTCAAGGCCAAGCTGGATGGGGCTCTGAGCAACCTGATTTAGTTGAAAATATCCCTTCTGCGACAACACTGAAGCACTCCCCTCCATCCTTAGCAGAGCAAAGGACGATGTTATGCCTTAAACATCTGGGTTTTGTTACTTTGGGAGGATAAGATAGATGGCTGTGGAGGCAGACATCCCATCTTATCTTTCCCAAGGTTTTGTGTTTGGCGGAAGAGATAGATGGCTGTGGTGGCAGACACCTTGTAAGATAAAGGCAATCAACAGTGTTGCTGTGAGGGCCTCATGGCCTAATTGGAATGATAGAGGTGAACCATCTGTCAGACAACCAATTATCAGAAGAAACCAGGAACCAACAGCTACCCCTGATGGGCAAAACAACTCAGTTCTGGTCAGTACCGTGAACTTCCCCTAGTTTGAAGACCCCAGACCCATTTCCAGAAGAGTCTTCCTAATTAGCATGAAGAGCAAACAGAGGGACGAGATGAACTGCCCACATGTAAATGAACTGGGTTATAAAATGACCCCACACATGGCATCAGTTGTGGCGTGTATATGCTGTGCAGCATGACCAAAGTCTTCAATGCAACCACCCTCCCTCCATAGGACATAATCGCTGTACCGATAACCTGTGGAGTGGTGATATCTTATTCTCTCTCTGATATCTTAGTTTTCCTTCTCTCTCTTTTTTTTTTCTTCCTTTTCTTGAACATGTAAAAGTAATATCATTGTACGTTCTGCTACTAAAGTCTTAAGTTTTGCATTATAGTTACTAATTGTTGCCAATCTACCGTTTTTAGAAGGACTTCTGCTGTCAATGTATTGATAAGTTTTGTGATATTATAACACACTTTTGCCAAGTCACTAATTGCTGTAATTTGTTCACTAATCACTGTAATTTGTATTCCACCAAGTGCTTTTAGTAAATTCATAATTGAATCAGACTCCTGGAGTGATTGTCTGTCATTCACTTCGCATTACCGCACAGAAATACCCAGAGTTAACTCACACCTGATCTCATCTGTTGGGTCAGGGCGTGTGTCGCGTTCAGAGTTAACTCATACCTCATCCCATCTCTTAGGACAGGACACCTGCTCATTGCACGGGGGTTGTACTAGGTGACCTTTCAAGGTCCTTTCCAACCCCAACTATTCTATGATTCTATGAAAGACAAGGTTCAGGCTTGGAAGAAGATCAAATAACAAAGATACCAAAAAGCTTTGAATTCTGAAAAGGAGACTATATGCTTCTGCAGCTAGGCAGGGCACCTTGGCTGTCACAATCACTACCAGTTTTTTTAGAACACACCATTTCTTGGCACCTCCTTTCTTATGAGCTTATGCCAACCACAAATTCATTGGGAGGCTCGCTTGGACTTTTGCAGTAAAATACTGGGCTAGTTTTTCTTTCCCAAGAAAGCTGTTCAGCCAGACCCAAAGACTGACAAGCTGTCTCTTGTTTACCTTCTGAAGGCAGTTTGCAGACAGCAGCAAGAATTAACATGGAAATGGCTGGCTCTGTTTATGCCAGTAACTCATTAAAAAAAACACTCAGAACACTTTGTTGGCATTATTTTCTCCAGCTATGCTGCAACAGGAAGTTCTCTCTCTTTAAGAATAAAAGCAACGAAAGTTGCCACATACCAGGAAACCTTCATTGAACCACTAAAACTAGGGTTGGTCAGTGCCTCAAGATATCATGACATCTTTCCTGCTACCCCAAGACAGTCATAGCTAAAGCAAGTGGCTGAAGTTGGCCTCTTGATGACAGCACATCATGCAGGCACATCAGAAGGTCATATTGCTCTATTCGAAAGGCTTCATAAAAGACTTGGACAACTGACTACAATGAAATACTTTCTAAAAGGAAGCAGATACCAAAGAGAATGGAACCAACTCCAAGAAAACCAGAACAAGAACTAGTAATTACTATAAACTACTGAGGATTGTCTGAGGAATACTTCATGAGAGGCATGTAATTTTTACAAATTGTGTTCATTGTAAGCATGAGAAGTGAAATGGCAAAATATTTAAACTGAGCCACAGTTATAGACAACTGCAAACTAGAAGATTAAATAACACATCCAGAACTTACATTTTTATTTTATGAGATATTGTATGGACAGCTGAAGAGCAATAAATAACAATATAAACAACAGTAAACAGCTGAGAACCTAATGAAGTAAAAAGTGAAATCTTCACCTCTGCATCAAATGTGGAGTATTTTCAGGAAAATACAAGCCTGCAGCTTGCTTTCTAAATGGCTACAGCCCTCCACTGTGTAAAAATGCTCATGAAGTATTTTAATGACACAGATTTCTTCAGTCTTGAATCTATTAGTTAACAACAGTGTAGTAATTACAAAAAAGTTCTCTCTGCTTGATGTCACAGTGACAAGCACTATACACCTCAAGTATACAGCATCCAGGCTTCCTGAAAGTTCAGTCTTACCTCTTCTTTTATTAACATTTATTTATTTATCGGCAGTTTACAAGTTCATCTTTCACCTTGCCTTGACAAAGTCTAAGGTTAAGCAGAAAAGCCATTTTTCCAATATGCACCGTAACTTGAGCCAACCAAATTTCAGAGTTTTAAAATAGTTCCAGAATTAGATTACAAGTCTAGATGATCTGCTCTAAAATCCTTATACATCCTCTAAATGAAGAGGATTAAATTGGTCCCTGAAAGTAGCAACTGGACCAGAAGTGCAATTTCTTTAGTGTGTTAAATTAAGGACCAACATTACAGCTCACTTTCTCACAGTTTCAAAGTTACTCTTGACTACATACCAGTACAGGACACTCACAGACAGCTCCTTGTAAATATCCATCTAATTGTCACTTTTCCCACATTTCCAAACAAAACTACTACTACTACAAAACTACTACACTGCCGTGTAACTACTGCTTATAAAGCCACATCTTCAGAGCTATGCTGATCTTATTTGTGAAGATGTGGAAAAAGAAACAAAAAAATAGTCTTGTAAATCACTTAAAATTGGTCTATTCAAAAAGCTAACACTTCCACACAGGTGCACACTTTTGTGTAACTCATGTTCATGTGGAGGAATATTCTTCTTCAGCCATTTGTCTTTTTTACATGTACAGTATGCTTTGTATCATACAAATCTATGATGTCTTTGATTCACTGCTAACCTCTCTATGTTGTGGATGCAGATGATGATTGGTAGATACTGTTTTAATTCTACTGAAAAATATCCCAGCACATCAAACTCCCGATAACATATGTTGGCTGCTTTTTCTAGAAAGAAAAAAAAAAAAAGTCTCTCTGATGTTGAGAAATTCTTAGATAGGGTTTAGAGATGTGTAAAAATATTAAATGTACTTCTCCAAAAGGACCAGATGCTTCAGCAAGCCTGAAAACCATGCCTCTGTCGGGAGCTACTACCATCCTCTGAAGTCCTGTTTTGGATTTACACAAGAGATACATAGTCAAATATAGGAGCTTGAATTCATCTTTAGTGCATTAAACATGGCTATACTCCTGCTTCAGCAGGAAAAACATGCTCTGCTGCCTAATTCTTGGACTGGTCCCAATCCTATACCATGAACATAAGCTAGAGACCACATGCAGGGGATGATTCTATTGACAGATGAAACAGAAACAAATCCAGAGCATTTCAACAGATCTGTCCCAGGAAGCCATACTGACAGAATTACAAATATTTTTAAGAAATGTAAGCAAATACAGTTGTATGTCAAAATTTTCAAAACTTTTAATGCATATGTAACAATTACGGGAATATAAGCAATGCAAGAGCATCCAGTCATTGGAGCACTTATGGAGGATGATCCCCAGTGTTCCCCAAATGGAGTCAAGTTATGTATGCTGATATATTTTTCACTTTGCAAAATCACTCAGAGTGGCAGAAATAATGTGGTATTAATTTGGCAACATCCTTTTGTTTTAACATTGGAAAAGGAGCAGAACAAAGTGCAGGAGAAGCCGAAACAATGTTGTTCAGCATGTAGTATAAGACGAGGTAAGAGAGGGCTTCCTAGGAAGAGTGAGGAGTCCTGACCTAGACCCCAGTTAAAACAGAATCAATGGACTTTTTGCAGAGAAGAGGGGCATTGGAGACAGAATTGCCCAAAAGTGAAGTCTGCAGTCATAGCAGAAGTTGATTGATGGGAACCTGGAGAATCTACCTTAGCAGATCCACTAGTTATAGTAAAGCTAGGGAGACAGGGAAAAGAAATAGAGTTTTAACTGCTACTGGAGCATCTTATTAGATTTTGAATCAGGAATTGATACAGAATCACAGAATCACAGAATGTTAGGGATTGGAAGGGACCTCAAAAGATCATCTAGTCCAATCCCCCTGCCGGAGCAGGAACACCTAGATAAGGTTACACAGGAAGGCATCCAGGCAGGTCTTGAATGTGTCCAGAGTAGGAGACTCCACAACCTCCCTGGGCAGCCTGTTCCAGTGTTCTGTCACCCTCACTGAGAAGAAGTTTCTTCTCAAATTTAAGTGGAACCTCTTGTGTTCCAGTCTGAACCCATTACCCCTTGTCCTATCATTGGTTGTCACCGAGAAGAGCCTGGCTCCATCCTCGTGACACTCACCCTTTATATATTTGTAAACATTAATGAGGTCACCCCTCAGTCTCCTCAAAAACTAAAGAGCCCCAGCTCCCTCAGCCTTTCCTCATAAGGGAGATGCCCCACTCCCTTAATCATCTTTGTTGCCCTACGCTGGACCCTCTCCAGCAGTTCCCTGTCCTTCTTGAACTGAGGGGCCCAGAACTGGACAAAATATTCCAGATGTGGTCTCACCAGGGCAGAGTAGAGGGGAAGGAGGACCTCTCTCGACCTACTAACCACCCCATTCTAATACACCCCAGGATGCCATTGGCCTTCCTGGCCACAAGGGCACAGTGCTGGCTCATGGTCATCCTGCTGTCCACCAGGACCCCCAGGTCCCTTTCCCCTACACTGCTCTCTAATAGGTCATTCCCCAACTTATACTGGAACCTGAGGTTGTTCCTGCCCAGATGCAAGACTCTGCACTTTCCCTTGTTATATTTCATTAAATTTTTCCCTGCCCAACTCTCCAGCCTGTCCAGGTCTCGCTGGATGGCGGCACAGCCTTCTGGTGTGCCAGCCTTTCCTCCCAGCTTGGTGTCATCAGCAAACTTGCTGATAGTACACTCTATTCCCTCGTCCAAATCATTGATGAATATAATGAATAATATAGAAGCTATTTGTTGGACACCAGAACCTGCAACGGTAAAAGAGCTCCAGACATTTATTGGAATGACAGGTTGATGCAGACTTTGGATTTATAATTACGGACTTTCAGTAAAGCGTTTGTATGAAACACCTCCAAGTTGAAATGGACAAAAGAAGCCAGGAGGGCTTTTTCAAAACTGAAAAAGGAACTGATGAAGGCCCCATCCCTAGGCCTCCCAGATGTCACCAAACCATTTTGCTTATTCTCACATGAAAGGCAAGGCATTGCTCTGGGTTTCCTAGCATAGCAACTAGGACCCTAGAAGTGAGCAGTGGCCTACTTCTCTAAGCAATTAGATGAAGGAAGCAAAGGCTGGCCTGGATGTCTTCGAGCTGTGGTTGTATTCAATATAGAGGAAGCTCGCAAGTTCACTATGGGACAGAAAATGACTGTGTTAGCGTCCCATACAGTCACAACCGTACTGGAATAAAAGTACCAGGCGGTGTTGGTAGAACAAGATGATGTGAATATTGTCACTACTAACATTGTCAATCCAGCTTCTTTCCTCAGTGGATCTGTTTCAGAGCCTGTGGTCCACGATTGCTTGGAAACAACAGAAGCTGTTTACTCCAGCAGACCAGATTTAAAGCAACAGCCACCGAAGAATGCTGAAGACTCCTGGTTCACCGACGGAAGCAGCTTTGTAAAGCAAGGAGTATGTAAAGCTGGGTATACAGTGACAACTACCTACAAGGTAATCAAAGCTAAACCTTTGCCTCCTAGGACTTCTGCCCAGAAAGCTGCACCCACACAAGCTTTAAAATTATCCAAAGATAAGAAGATTAATATTTGGACTAATTCAAAGTATGTTTTTAGAGTAGTGCATGACCACGGAGCCATTTGAAAAGAACTAAGTTTATTAACAGCACAAGGAAAACAGATTAAACATGATACTCCAATTGTTGGAAGCTGTGCTGTTACTAGAAAAGTTGCCATCATGCATTTCAAGGAGCATCAAAAGGGAAACACTGATCAGGAAATAGGAAAAAAAATGGCAAATTACAGATTATACTGCTAGACAAGCTTCTAAAAAGAGACAGATATGAAGGTAATGTCTCTGATCCCAGATGGCTGTCTCCTCAAACCAACATCAATAAACTATACCTTGCAGTATGTTATGGAAAATTGTATTAGAATACAACAAAACTAATTGGGGAGCCGATGCTCTATACCAAGATTTGATTAAAAGGTAAGAGTGAATTTATATACTATTTAGAAACAAGTGACCCAGCAATGTGAAATATGTCTGGAAAACAATTTTAATACTGTAAATAGGGTACAAATAAGAACAATTGTAAAAGGGGAATGTTCTATAGAGGGCCACATTTTGTTGCACAGGTAAGTGCAGCAAGTCAATAAAGCATTAGAGATTGATTGGCAGTTGCATACTTTCTACAAGCCTTAAGAAATTGGGCAGGTAGAAAAGAAAATCATATAATCAAACAGCAGTTAAAAAAAATTTGTCAAGAAGCTAATTTGAAGTAAAATCAAGCACTATCTTTAGTGTTGCTCAGAATTAGAGGGAAGCCTCGAGCCAAGGAAAACTTAGAAGTCTCTTCTTTCAAGCCAAGAGATAAAGTATATGTTAAAGCTTTTTCAGGTCCACCTTTAGAAGAGAAGTGGAATGGACTGTTCCAGGTGTTGCTGACGGCCTTTACTGCAATCAAGATTAAAGAGGAACTTGCCTGGATTCACTATTCAAGAGTGAAGAAAACACCAGAAAAGAAACAGACATCATAACCAGTAGACCTACCACTTCACAGTTTTCTCAGCATTGAACTATTATAGCCCAAAATGAACTAAAAGAAATGTTTGCACAGCTCAAATCTGAAACTGCAAAATATCCTTTGTTGGCATTATTGGTGATAATTATAGTCTTGATAATAGTCTTATACGGTATTGAAATACGAGCAATTGTAAATCCTTTGGGAAATAAACTGAAGTATTATGTGAAGTCACGAAAATGATGCATCTTGTGACTTTGATTTTAATGCTAATAATTTTTACTTGCATTATACTACAATGTTCTGTTTGGTACTGCTATCAGGTAACAGAGAATTATGCCATACCGCAACACGATATGACAATATTTTGTAGATCTATATTGCAAAAGAATTTGCAAGTGTGTTGAAAAGGAGGGAATTGAAGAGAAGTTGCCAAATTCATGTGTACTGTGATTAAGTTACAAAAGACGTACCCATCATTAACCAATTGACATGAGATAAATTCTTTCTGACCACCTGCAAAAGGAGGGGATATTTTTCAAGTTTTAGATCCTTCTGCATGACAAGAGGGAGAAAGAAGATTAAGTGATACATTGTTTAGAAGCAGAGTGCTTAGTTTTTATTTAACTAATAATTAATGGATTGTAAGTAAGAAACTAAACAATTATAACTAACATCATCAATTATTTCTTAGTATAGATGTATTGTATGTCAAAATTTTCAAAAATCATAATGCATATGTAATAGTTATGTGAATATAAGCAATGCAAGAGCATCCAGTCACTGGAGCACTTATGGAGGATGATCCCCAGTGTTTCCGAGTGCTGATAAAATAAAGAATGCCACTTAGCAGTATAATTGACTCTGCTGTTAAGTTTATTTGTCCCTTTCAATAGAGTTAATTTCTTGACAGCAGCTAGTATGGGACTCTTTTGGATTTGTGCTAAAAAGCAGCGTTGATAATGCAGATATGTTTTGTTATTCCTGAGCAGTGCTCACACCAAATGGCTTTTTCTGCCTCTCACATCGCCCCACCAGCAAGTGGGCAGGAGGTGCACAGGAAGCTGGGAGGGGGCAGAGCTGGGACAGCTGACCCCAACGAAAATTGCTTGAAAAATACTATTTGTCTGTGTATTGCTTTAGCAGAAAAAGGTCACCATGTATCTCTTCCTAAGCTTCAGCTGTGTCAGCAGGAAATAAAATTTTTAGGATTCATATTAAAAGGACAAAAATTAGTAGACACAGAATGGGTGCAAGCTATTGTAGAAATATCTCGATCAGTAACAAAGAAGCAATTGTGAGGGGTTTTAGGCACAGCAGGATACTACAGACCTTGGATACAGGGGCTACGAGGGGTAAGTCAGTCATTAACAGAAGCTATCAAGGCAGAGAAAGTAGAGCCTATACATTAGGGTTCAGAAAAAGAAAAAGCTTTCCAAGCTATTAAAGAAGATTTAGCTTCTCCTCCAGCATTGGGATTGCTGTATAACTCCAAGCCCTTTGAAATATTTGTGGAGTAGTCAGCCCTGTGGCTTATTAACTCAACTGGAGCCTGTAGCAGCAGGAAGTAACTCTGGTGTGTCCTGCTTTTGTTAAAAACAAGACCAGTTCTCTTTTAGTGATTTTTCCTTTCAGCTAAGTTCTGCTAAGTTCTTCTAAGTAACTAAGTAACTGTACTTTCCTGAAGTTAGCTGCATATTTTTTCTCGGACACTGTGCTCAGTGCTGATAAGATGACCAATGGAATGTTGAAGAAGCTCATGTTTAGATTTATTTCTATGACAACTAACAACTGATAAAATTCTGCCACGAGAGGGGTGTGTTTGAAAAGGGGCAGACAGAACAGGTGACTAAAACTGAACAACTCAGTATTGCATCCCATAATCATCATACGCCCTATATAAGAGGGAGATCACTAGGGTCTCACTCTCTTCGACCATGGCCGGCATCTAGAGAGGACCCTGCCCATCTGCCTGTATTCTATAGGCCTCAGGCCCTGCATCCCTGAAACCCAGTTTCCAGTTTGCTGTGAAGTCTCACCCATGACTTCCAGGTGCCTGCCCTGCAGCTGCTGGAGCCACGCCAGCTACACCCACCATGGGAGGGGTTATGCGCTGCTCTACCCTGGGACACTCAAGATTGAGTTTTGTATATTTTGTATTATTTTCTCTATTTATTAGTAGCATTAGTAAAGCTTTTAAAACCCTTCCAACTTGAAGCCTCTCTTCCTTCCTCCTTATCTTCCTTATCATCTTTCCAATCTAAAGAAAGAGTGGGGGGAGGGTAAGGGGATAACAGGGAGCATCTGTCACGGTTTATTGTCGCCTTGCTTTAAACCTTGACATGGTGTTAAAGTGACAGCAGCAACAGCAGCTATCATAAAAAGAAGCAGACCATTAGTTCTGGGTCACCCAACAACCATGTATGTCCTGGATGAAATAGAACTGACTCTTAAAAAACATGCTATACAAGTATTGTCCCTACAAAGAACTCATTGTTATGAATTAACAATTTTAAATGCAGATAATATTACTTCAAAAAGATGTAATGTTTTGAATCCAGCAACTTAACTGCCTGTTTCCTCCAATGCTGAGCTGCATCATGATTATGCTAAGGTAGTGTTCCAGTCCAGCCATCTACGGGAAGATCTATGGCATCAACCTCTAGAGAACTTGAATCTAACCCTTTTCACCGATGAATGGGAAATGACACACAGGCTATGTAGTGGTGAGAAACTTAGACTTGAAGTAGAACCTCTACAAGCCTTGGTGGGTGCCCAAGGGGCTGAATTACCTGCTTTAGCAAGAGCAGCCTAGTGGGGACACGATCAGCAGTTAACTATTTACACTGACTCTATGCCTTTGGAGTATTTCATGCAATGGATATGCTATAGAAAGAACAAAGATTCCTTACCTCAGGGAAGAAAAAAATATTACTAATGGGACTGTAATCCAAATGTTGTTGGAAACTATTAAGCTTGCAAGGGAAATCACTGTAGTAATACTGTCCAGCTCATACCAATGGATCCAGCAAATGAATTGGCAAATAGAGCTGTAAAAGCTGCTGCACGCCAATGAATATACCAGTGTACCACCATAACAACTCCCTCTACTAATGATTGGCCACATCTCAATAATCCAGCCCAAATATATGCAGAAGTTACTGTAAGAGTCGGTCTGAAGATGGAACAGTATTTGCCTGAAACATTTGCCATCAGGAACTGAGAGAACTGAGGCCCTGACAGAAAGAACAGATGGACAATGACTTGAAGAGAGGCCTGAGGAGAAGCATTGTGTTGCACAGGTCTCTCTGACCTGGAGGGCTACTGCTAACAATGGCTGCTGTATGGACTTTGCCTGCTGCTTCAGCCAAGCTAGCCCCCGCCTCCTAAAAGGGATTGTTATACGGGTTGCTCTGACCCAGGGACAATAGCTGCCGTCCAGAAGATGGATTCTCACCTGCAGCCTCGGTCACGCCTTGTCCCCCACCTCCTCCCTTGAACAAAGGCCAACAAAAAAGAGCATGTCCAGAAGCTCACCAAGGGTCCTGAGGTCACCCAATGGACCAGAGAGAGACCCCTGAATGCAGGCCATGCAAGTGCAGACAAGTGCTGGCAAGAGTGGCGAAGACTTTTCGAGCCTGCGCAGTTAAGCCTGGGTTGCGAAACCAAGGTGAAGTCTGGCCTCAAACAATGGGAGCGAGGGGGGGGTGAAGAAGCATAAAAGATGGCTGCTAACTGGACATTGTTGAGATCTCCCCACCAAAGGATCCTGACCCATGACAGAGGACCAGCAGGACTCTGCAGGACCGGAGACCAGAGGGTCGCCTCTGGACCTCGTCTGGTGGTAAACCAGTCCTCATTCCCATCTTTTATTTTTCTTTCACTGTTTCTTTTTCCTTTCCCTTTTTCTTACTCTCTCGCTATCGCATGCTGCTTTATGGGCAAAATAATAAAGTAACTCTGTTTGATTGAATTATAACCCCTTGGCATTTTGGTTGCCTTAATTTTGAGCTTTGAGATCAAGGTAAAAGAACCATCACAAATCCATCACTGATTGGACCATGACAGTTACTCAAGAAGAATGGGCTTGGTGGGAAAGTTGAGAGGCTGTGAAATTTGAACTATTGGAGCAAAACTCATTTTACCAGGAAATATTTAATCACTTTGGCTAGATAGTTTCATGATAAAACATACTGAGGGATGACAGCAATTGTTAATTAGACTGAGAATGTGGGTAGCCCCAGGAATACATATGGGAGTAAAAAAATATTTTGATTTCTTGTCCCACATGTTGGAAGTTTTACAATGCAAAATTGAAACAGGAGGCTTAGCGGATGATTATGGACATACATCCCATTTCAAAGACTGTGACTGATTATGCTGACATGCCTCCCATAAGTAGACTTAAGCACCTGCTGGTAATCATGGGACAACTCTCAGGCTGGATAAAAGCATCTCCCACCAGGAAGGCTGATACTGTGGGAGTGGTCAAAATACTCTTGCAGGAAATCATTCACAGATACGGAACACCAGAAACCATAGAATTTGATAGGGGTTCTCATTTTCCAGCAAGAGTGAACAACATTCAACAACCAAACAGCATTCATAAAAGTTTAGAAATACAGCAACAGCTACATGTTGCATATCATCCACTGTTGGAACAATAAAGGACTCAGCATTCCGATTCAATGTGAATCACGCAAAGCAATTTATTACAGAAACAAGCCTCCTTATATATGCAACTATTCTCTAATCACACGTCCACGCTCCAAGCATGGATTCACTAAATGAGTATCATGGGCTGTCCACGCGCTGGAGTCTCACTGATGACAGGTCAGATGACTCACGCCATGTTGGGGCCCCGTTAATGAAGAAACGCCCCTCTTTCTCACAGCAGATTCTGTACTCAGCTTCTCAAAGCGGCCTTGAGATTCCTTTGAGCCTGACTAATTCAACAACAAATCTCCATTTATCAAAACCCCTCCACAATCCACAGTCCTCAGGACAGGTGGAAAGAATGAATATGACTATTAAAAGTAAAACGTCCTAAAGTGAGTTTGAAATAGCCTGAAGTTTTAGGAACAGTGCTATGGGATAATAGCAATATCCCTCACCAACCTCTAGGGTTGTCACTAGCAGAAATAGTGTTTGGCAAGCATTTAGCTGTACCAGAGACTTTTGTCCCCCTTCTTAGATGGAGATAAATGGTTGACCCAGAATGTTTTATATATGCAACATGGGGTTGAGGGCAAAAGAAGTATGCTCAATAGTGTCAACCCACACCACTTGAAATACAGGTACATGACATACAGTCTGGAGATGAAGTGTAAATTAAGGTGTTTTCATGAAAATCAAAATTAGAACCTAAATGGGAAGGGCCATATACTATCCTACTATTGTTGAAGTTTTTAGAAGAGAAAACTGGATAGATACACCATTCTCACATTAAGTGAGTGGTGAATAGCCAACCAGTTAATAAATGACTACATTTGGAAGAACCCACCGAAAAGATGAAGTAGAAAATCTCACTACTCTTGGTGCTGTTAACCATGATGACCAGTGCAGCATGGTCAAGTATAAAATCAATGGCTGACCCACTGTGGTACAAAGTTAACAGGACTAAAGGGAAGGTAGTTCACATAGATTTTTATGGGGCAGGTATTCAAATCCCTGAAAAGCCCCTGGAACTGTATTTATATATATTGGAAAGCGACATGTATATTATGCCTGTTACTTGTAATAACATTGTATATGAAGCTTTGGTTAATAGTTAAATGCCTTGAAAGACTTCATGAGTTCTATTTGACATATTAAGCAGGGATGTTTAATAAGAACAAAGGGAGGACTGTTGCAGAATAAGTTTAATCAAACTGACTTTTAAATTGTATTCTATTCCTTTAGCTGTATTCTTTTGTTTGAATAACCTATTTTAGCATGAGTTGTCAAACTTAGCATGAGTGGCCAGGCTTGCTGGAATTCCAGGCCACGTCATGAATTTATCTTAACCTGGTTGCTTGGTTATGGGGGGCCTTGAAGACCAGTACCAGGAGATAGAGAGGAAACAGCAGAGGCTGCAAACCTTCTAGATAAGAACAGTAAAAAAAGCTGTCTGGAGGACAGAGAGTCCAATAAGAAACAAAGAAGCCCCCAGACCCAGAATTACCACTGGACCAAAAGGCATGTGGACAGCGTGTGAAGGATGCATGAAGAGCGAGTACATAGATTGCGAGGGTTTAAAAGCCCAAGCTGCTTCTTTTTTCTTGGGCTCTCTCCCCTTGAGAGGCACCCAGTCCGAACTGTTTCTTTGTACTTTTTTGTTTTTTGTATTTTGCATCTTTTATTTTAATTAATTTTTTTTTTTTTTTTTTTTTTTTTTTTTTAAGCATAGACGTCTGAGGCTATGCTATGGGAAACCTAGGGTCAAGAAAATTTATTTAAAAATGCTTTATTGGAAGAGAGTTATTTTCATTCTCCAACTTGTATGTTTGTGCTTTGAAAAAATTCATAGTCTTGTCTGCTGATTGTGGACGCCTCAAAACCCTGTCTTGCAGATCCTTATCCAAATGAAAATTTGAACTTGAAATTGTTCCCATGTGTTTGTGTTTAATCTGGAACAACTTTTCTAGTAGCTGAGAAATCAGACGTGTATGGAAAGGTGCGTGTTTTTTTAGAAACAAAATTACCCCCCTCCCCTCAAATATGCTTTGTTTATTTCCAAAATAAATCTAGTCAGTTTATACAGAAATATTCTTATTCATCTAATTTGTGATTTTTGTTAAGGATTGAGAAAAATAAAATCCATGGGGAAAAAAATAGTGTAGAATTTTGTCATTTTATAATCAGATAGTTAGAAATCACATATAACTTAATGAGAAATAAGTACATTTCATTACCAGATACAGCCATCCTTTTTGGTACAAAACCTCTGGTAACAAAGGTTCCAGTTCCAGCAGAAACCAGGGAACTTTGGTCTCAAGTAATACTGAACCCTAGTGTATTAAACAGAACTTCCTCTGGACTAAACACATGTTGACTCTGATAGTTACATGAATTTACTTTTGATCACTTCTGCTCAGTAGTCAGTAATTCTAGATAATTACATTTAACTTCTAGAAGTAAGGCCAAGATATGCATTTGTCTACTGAAATAATTTATGAACAAAGCTTTAAATATTTTTCCATATTGTTTCAAGGACATCTTCATCAGAGATAATTTTGTCTTGGGAGCTTTCAGGAACATATCAAAGGGTCCTGTGTAAAAAACAAACAAACAAACAAACACAACAAAAAAAACCAAAAAACCTTAAGATTAATTTTCCTAAATACAATACAGGAAAGTCATTTTACAGCAGCAAGTTATCTGCGCTATTGTTTTAAACAATAAACTCTAAAGAATATTATTTCATACTGGTCCTACTATAAAACCACCATCTGATGTATTTAGAGCAACACAAATAGGTTAAATCCCACTGAGCTTAGTGACAAATATACCAAAAATCATATATATATATATATATATGTATATTTTTATACAAATTTTGATAATCAAATATAAGTTCATTGCACTTTTAATGAGGAGAGAACAAACGCTGACTAGGGACATTTTAATTTATGTTACTCTCTTGAGTTACACTAGCGCAGCCAGCCCAACTAATCCCTGCTTTGGACGCGTGTCCATATTTGCGTGCAGAGCTGCCATTGGCCGGTGCCCGGCCACAGCTTGGAGCTCTGCAGGCTGTAATAACAAGCAGTACCCCATGCATGAAATCAAACATTGCTTAGGAGGATAAATAAAAAAAGTAGCAGCTACCAACTTTACCTAATGTAACATGGCCGTGCACTTGACACACTTGAAGGCATAATTGCAATCCATTGAATTTTTTTTTTAATTAAAATTGACATAAATAAATGAGAACATTAGAGCGCTGAACTGACTGACTGAGAGAGTTTCCTCACTCCCTGCTCACCATGCATCTGAGGCACAATCCCATCACTCCCTAGAACCAAGGAAGGATGCCCAGGGAAATATGGATAGATTGATTTGTCCTGCACAACCTAACAGCTGGGCGGGGACCAGCTTTCACCCAGCTAAGGAGAGAAGGCAGCTCACAAGGACCACAAGAAACTTTTAAATGCCAACATGGAGTTGTTCATCGATGAAAATGGACTTAAGTGCAGCTGGGACTCTCTTCAACAGCTGGCAGCATATGAAGACAGAGTTAACCATTGGATGCTACATATAAAGTCATGATAAATTTTTCACCAAAAAAAGGAGAGTTGCAGGAACTCGAAAACTTGTATCCCATGGATGCATATTTATGTATGTAAATACACACACCTCTAAAAGATGTTACATGGCCCTTCTATGTTTTATTAGACAATCAAAAAAGGCAAGATCTGATACCAAAATGAGTTAAAAGCAGCAGTCCAACCCCACCTCCTAGACAATTCTACATTCAGGAGCAATCCAAACACTATCGTCAGCTGACCTTTCCAAAATTGTGCTGTGCCTGCATCTACTGATGCTGAAGACTGTTAGCACCTCAGATGATCCACTTTATAGGATTAGATCAATAGCCTAGAGCTGAAACCTGTTAACACTTCTGTCAACTTTTGAATAATATTTGGCCCTGGTGACAAGAAGATATGAGTTATACTTTGTAGCATCATAAGCAACTGCAGCTTGAAACATACAGCCCACTTACTGATGTGAAGCAGACTGCATGATTTACAACAAACCTAAGAAAAGGAATATGTGTTCACAAATCATGAGCATTTAGGATTCAAAATGCATGTGGGGTGGAAGGAAAACTCTTTTGGTGGCATATTCTACCATCGTCTGTAAAATGAACCAAAAAATTTAGCAAAGAAAACAATCATTCAGCAATTGATCTTCAAAAATTAACTAGTTGCATTATGTGTTAGTACCTGTAGGAGTCGGACCAAAGAACAGTATCTGCCTGAACATCACCATCAAGAACAGATGGACAATTACTTGGAGAGACGCCTGAGGAGAATTGTGATGCATGGGTCTCTCCGACCCAAGGACAATAGCTGCTATCCAGAAGATGGATTTTCACCTGCTGCTTCAGCCAAACTTGCCCCCCACCTCCTTCCTGTTACTAAGGCCAATGAAGAAGAGCATGTGCAGAGGCTCGCCGAGGGTCTTGAGGTCACCCAATGGACCAGAAAAAGACCCCTGAACACAAGGCCATGCAGGTGCAGACAGGTTCTGGCAGGCAAAGCGGACGCTGTTCGGGACCTGGGACCATAGGGACACCTTTGGACCCGTGGTGGTAACCAACCCTCTTTCCCCCTTTTATTTTTCTTTCCCCCTTTTATTTTTCTTTCCCTTTTTCTTTACTTTATCGCGTGCCGCTTTACGGGCAAAATAATAAAGTAACACTGTTTGATTGAATTATAACCCCTTGGCATTTTGGTTGCCTTAATTTTGCGCTTCTAGATCAAGGTAAATGAACCATCATGAGTCCATCACCGAATGGACCGTGACAGTACCTAGGTGTAAGTTTACATAAATCAGCCCATATGCAAATGGAGTAACATTTGGGAAGGGTGATAACAAAAACATTTATCAATCAACCTCATAGAATGAGATTAAAAAAAGGTGGTATGATATTGTTCATAAACTTTGACTAGAGTGCTAACACAACCTGGACTACGTGCTATTACCCACTCAACCCTTACCTTGGTGTTCTTATGAGCAAGATACTTTATTCTTATAAAGTCTCCCAAATTGTTCTTTACACATCATAAGTTTAGAACCTGTTAAGAGATATCAAGATAAGAATAATCTTATGATCTCCTCGGTCACTGTTCTGTCACAGTTTCCCCTCTCTGCTTAGGTACCTACTTTCATAAAACCTGTATCTTCAATGCTGCTCCTGATCTGCAATTTTAGTTAAAATCTGTCTATGTTATTGGGAAAAAAAAGACAGAACATGACAGCATATATTTTTTCTTAGGAAACCAGATTAAAACTAATTATAAGCAGATAGTGCTTGGGAATTGGTTTTTGGGTGAACAGAGAAAGCAAACCTAAAGTCACTGTCAAGGCTTAACTCCTAAGTCTGGACCTGAACTCTTGCCAAGAGTTTGGGATTTTGAGCCAGACCCACCAAAGCAATGCAACAAGCAGGAGAATACACTTCCTGTCTCAGAGCCTTGCAAATATTTATAAATTGCCTCTTGATTTACTCCATATTCACTTTAATTCTATTGCTGATCTTGCACATTTTTCCAAAAACAAGAAATGAGCAATGATATACTGCAAACTGAAATAACTGAGGGAAATAAAAAGAAATCAGGGTGTGGTGGTACAGATTCCCCATCCAGGGCTACCTGGCAATCTCAAGACAAGCTGACATCATATTCCCACCCTGGTTGCAAGCATTCTTGCTTTAATCACAAATGCAGTGAATAAAATTGAACTGGCACTCCTCAGTTGGTGATCACAAGGCAGGCCAGCATTGATCTTGTCTTGATCAAAGAGTGAGTTGCAACCATCAGGTGCCTCCTGATTGTACCTGAAACTTCTATGAACTGGATCATTACCCAGATTGGGAAGTACCAGGTGAGCCTAAGGGAAGTTGTGGAAAAACACTGACCAAAGTTAATGATCTTGCAACTCTATAGATAGCAATCCCAAGTGAGGCTCGTTGAGCTCTCCCGGTGTGGGGGTCCGGTCCAATTTTGGACTCAGGAAGGTTCAAAAATTATTCCAAGAGTGAGATTAAGACAAAAATGAGGTCAGATGCCACTAAACAATCTTATTTTATTTTTATGCCTAAAGACAGAGTAAATCTATTTCATTTTCACACCTAAAGCTAGAGCAACAGAGACAAAGGGGGAGAAATTAGGAGGAAAGTTAAGCAAGCATGCAAGAAGATAAGCAAGAGATAAGCAAGAGAGAGTCACCGCCAGGAATCCAAACATCCTCTCCTGTGGGGCAGCTCTCAGGTTTCAGGCCTCGGTAACACTGGCAGTTTGCAGGCTGGCAGTTTGCAGGTGTTGGGTTGTGCTGGTATCAGAGTCCGGGTTCCTCTAGCAGATTCCAGGTCCCAGTAGGTGCTGGCAGCACTTGGGTCTCAGGTCCGCCGGTCCCAGGTGACAGGTTTTGGTCCTGGTGGTGGATGGCCACACTTGCAAGTTGTAACTTGGTCATTTTATGGAAGGTAGTGGTGGGTGTTGCCTGAGCACACTGCAGGCCTAGTCACAGATGTTGGTGGCTGATATCGCTGGAGCTTCACTTGAGCTTGCACAAGATTCAAGGATTCTTTGAGTTTTAGCAATTCACAGTGATCATGCATTTTGCACTTTAATTCACTGTATTTAGGCCTTTACAGCAGGCTCAATTAAGCAAGCAGCGTGAGCAAGCATTTTTCTGTAACAAGCAGGCCTTAAGCATACTATTTTAGCAAGTAAGCTTTGAGGCAAATAATTCACAATATCTCAGCTTTCCATACTTATGCAGTGTGTTAAGGACCACCGTCTTTCACACGTGCTCAAACCGTATGCTGAGAGCCACCGTCTCTCAAACCGGGGTTGCAGCAGGCTGCCTCTTTGCATCTTCCTCTGAGGTGGGACGTTACCTAAAGTCACCTCACAATGAACTAACGCCGCAAAACTGTGGGCAAAGACAGATTTCTTGAGACTCTACCAACACGCATTGAGAATGCTGAGGTGTTAAAAGTAATTTGCTAATTTCTAGAGGAAAATTTTGGCCACAGGTACACCTCCACATATATTCAAGTATCCATGGATTTATGCACGTATAAATTTATGAATTTGAATGTGTTTTTATCCATATATCTGTGTGCGTGTCTATGTGTGAATAATATGATGTATCCCTTTGTAAGCATAGTATGACCCTTGTCATAGAATCTTTGTTTCTTTCTTTTTTCTTTCTTTCTTATTTCTTTCTTTCATTTTTAATTTATTTCTTTCTTTCTTTCCTACTTTCTTTCTTTCTTTCCTACTTTCTCTCTTTCTTTCGTTCTTTCTTTCCTTCTTTCCTACTTTCTTTAGTTCTTTCTTTCTTTCTACTTTCTTTCTTACTTTCTTTCTTCCTACTATCTTTTTCTTTCTTTTTTCTTTCCTACTTTCTTTCATTCTTTCTTCTTTCTTTCTTTCTTTTGTCTTTCTTTCTTTTTTCTTTCTTTCTTCTTTCTTTCTTTCTTTGTCTTTTTCTGTCTTTCTTTGTTTCTTTCTTTTTTCTTTCTTTCTTTCTTCTTTCTTTCTTTCTTTTTTCTTTCTTTCTTCTTTCTTTCTTATTTCTTTCTTTAATTTTTAATTTCTTTCTTTCTTTCTTTCTTTCTTTCTTTCCTACTTTCTCTCTTTCTTTCTTTCTTTCTTTTTTAGTTTCTTTCTTTCTTTCCTTTTTCTTTCTTTCTTTCCTACTTTCCTACTTTCTCTCTTTCTTTCTTTCTTTCTTTCTTTTTCTTTCTTTCTTTTTCTTTCTTTTTTCTTTCTTTCTCTTTTTCTGTCTTTTTCTTTCTTTCTTTCTTTTTTCTTTCTTCTTTCTTTCTTTCTTTTTTCTGTCTTTCTTTCTTTCTTTTTTCTTTTCTTTCTTTCTTTCTTTTTTAATTTCTTTCTTTCTTCTTTCTTTTTTCTTCCTTTCTTTCTTTCTTTTTTCATTCTTTCTTTCTTTCTTTTTTCTTTGTTTCTTCTTTCTTTCTTTTTTCTTTCTTTTTTCTTTCTTTTTTCTTTCTTTTTTCTTTCTTTTTTCTTTCTTTTTTCTTTCTTTTTTATTTTTTCTTTCTTTCTTTATTCTTTCTTTCTTTCTTTTTTCTTTCTTTCTTCTTTCTTTCTTTCTCTTTTTCTGTCTTTCTTTGTTTCTTTCTTTTTTCTTTCTTTCTTTCTTCTTTCTTTCTTTCTTTCTTTCTTTCTTTCTTTCTTTCTTCTTTCTTTCTTTCTTATTTCTTTCTTTAATTTTTAATTTCTTTCTTTCTTTCTTTCTTTCTTTCTTTCTTTCTTTCTTTCTTTCTTTCTTTCTTTCTTTCTTTCTTTCCTACTTTCTCTCTCTTTCTTTCTTTCTTTCTTTCTTTCTTTCTCTCTTTCTTTCTTTCCTACTTTCTCTCTTTCTTTCTTTCTTTCTTTTTTCTTTCTTTCTTTTTTCTTTCTTTCTTTTTCTTTCTTTCTTTCTCTTTCTTTCTTTTTTCTTTCTTTCTTCTTTCTTTCTTTCATTCTTTCTCTTTTTCTGTCTTTTTCTTTCTTTCTTTATTCTTTCTTTCTTTCTTTTTTCTTTCTTTCTTTTTTCTTTCTCCTCTCTTTCTTTTTTCTTTCTTTCTTTCTTTTTTTAATTTCTTTCTTTCTTCTTTGTTTTCTCTTTCTTTTTTCTTTCTTTCTTTCTTTCTTTCTTTCTTTCTTTCTTTCTTTCTTATTTCTTTCTTTCATTTTTAATTTCTTTCTTTCTTTCTTTCCTACTTTCTTTCTTTCCTACTTTCTTTCTTTCTTACTTTCTTTCTTTCTTCCTGCTTTCTTTTTCTTTCTTTTTTTCTTTCCTACTTTCTCTCCTTCTTTCTGTCTTTCTTTCTTTCTTTCTTTTTTCTTTCTTTTTTTCTTTCTTTCTTTCTTTCTTTCTTTCTTTCTTTCTTTCTTTCTTTCTTTCTTTCTTTCTTTCTTTCTTTCTTTCTTTCTTTCTTTCTTTTTTCTTTCTTTCTCTCTTTCTTTCTTTTTTCTTTCTTTCTCTTTTTCTGTCTTTCTTTGTTTCTTTCTTTTTTCTTTCTTTCTTTTTTCTTTCTTTCTTATTTCTTTATTTTTTAATTTCTTTCTTTCTTTCCTACTTTCTCTTTCTTTCTTTCTTTCTTTCTTTCTTTCTTTCTTTCTTTCTTTCTTTCTTTCTTTCTTTCTTTCTTTCTTTCTTTCCTACTTTCTTTCCTACTTTCTTTCAGTCTTTCTCTCTTTCTTTCTTTCCTACTTTCTCTCTTTCTTTCTCTTTTTTTCTTTCTTTTTTCTTTCTTTCTTTTTCTTTCTTTCTTTCTTTTTCTTTCTTTCTTTTTTCTTTCTTTCTTCTTTCTTTCTTTCATTCTTTCTCTTTTTCTGTCTTTTTCTTTCTTTCTTTATTCTTTCTTTCTTTCTTTTTTCTTTCTTTCTTTCTTTCTTTTTTGTTTCTTCTTTCTTTCTTTTTTCTTTTCTTTCTTTCTTTGTTTCTTTTTAAATTTCTTTCTTCTTTGTTTTCTCTTTCTTATTTCTTTCTTTCTTTCTTTTTTCTTTCTTTCTTCTTTCTTTCTTTCTTTCTTATTTTTTTCTTTCATTTTTAATTTCTTTCTTTCTTCTTTGTTTTCTCTTTCTTTTTTCTTTCTTTCTTTTTTCTTTCTTTCTTTCTTTCTTTCTTATTTCTTTCTTTCATTTTTAATTTCTTTCTTTCTTTCTTTCCTACTTTCTTTCTTTCCTACTTTCTTTCTTTCTTACTTTCTTGCTTTCTTCCTGCTTTCTTTTTCTTTCTTTTTTTCTTTCCTACTTTCTCTCCTTCTTTCTGTCT